>NW_007726776.1:12771-17624 GCF_000696425.1 Galeopterus variegatus
AGATGCCAAAAATAATATGACCTGGTCCCTCAAGGAGCTTTTGGTGGTGGAGACAAACACACAGATGCACATACACACAGAAATCATAGACCATAGGTCAATGTAATGAAAAGGGAAATACATATGGTGCTGTCATAGTGCAGACTGGGAGGGTCAGAAAATAGGAGGGATAATTTTCCATGAAAGCCATATTTCGAATCAACTAAAGTGGAGCATGATTATTGTATTAGACAGTTTCTGTTGCTTATAACAAAATAGTTGAAACTGGGTGATTTATAAAGAAAATGAAATTTTTTACTTACAGTTTCTTAGCCTGGGAATTCCGAAGTTGATATGTGGTGGTGACAGTAACCCAGGGGTCTGACATTGCAAGATGGTGGAGGCAGAGAGAGCAGAGACAGAACAAAGAGTAACCTCCTCTTCACTCTCTTTCTAAAGCCCTCAGAACCACGCCCTTGACCACCATTAGTAATCCATTCACTACTACACAGTCTTACAATCCAACCACCTTTTCAATGCTCCACCTTTCAATTACCAAATAATAGGATTTCCCACTCTCTTAATAGTCACAGTGGGAGCTAAGTTTCTAATACCTAAAACTTGGGGGACACAATTCAAGTTTCAGTGAGTTGTGGGGGTGCATAATTCAATTCACTACAGTTATTATTCCAGGAAATTACAGTAGTCCAATTCAGTAATGATCAGAACCTAGGGCTGGAGACTGTTCATAGAGAATATCAAATATAAGCTTTCCCAAACATTACACAATATGAGGAAATATTTAAAATAATATAATGCTGAACAAGAATAAAGCAATATGGTAGAAAATCTTATACACAGGTAAAATATATATGCTCCAAAATAACAACATTGTCTATATTTGCATATATACTTAGAATAAATACAAAGAGAGAGAGAGAGAGAGCACTGCACACATATAGACAAGCCTGGAAAGAAATACAATAATGTTGACAGTGGTTGTTTCTTAGGTTGATAATATTTACACCATTTCCATTATGGATGATTTTAATTTACATCTTTACATTTTTATATGTTTTATAAAATGTCTACACTGAGCATTGATTACTTTTATAATTAGAAAAAAACAGATGTTACTGGTTTTTGTTTGTTTGTTTGTTTGACCGGTAAGGGGATCACAACCCCCTGCACGGTGTTGCCTGCACCACGCTCAGCCAGTGAGCGCACCAGCCATCCCTATATAGGATCCAAACCCGCGGCCTTGGTGCTACCAGCGCCGCACTCTCCCGAGTGAGCCATGGGGCTGGCCCAGATGTTACTGTTAAAAAGAGTCATTAGGAAGAAGGAAGCTATGGAATGTTTAGAAATATGATAAATTCATTTCATTTTTAAATGTTATCAACCTGCTGAAAGTAAGTTTCTAATCAAGGTTGTCATTTAAAAACCTACTGTTGGGCCGGCCCGGTGGCGCACTGCTATAGTGCGTCGCTTGGGAAGCGCGGCGGCGCTCCCGCCGAGGGTTCGNAGATGCCAAAAATAATATGACCTGGTCCCTCAAGGAGCTTTTGGTGGTGGAGACAAACACAGAGATGCACATACACACAGAAATCATAGACCATAGGTCAATGTAATGAAAAGGGAAATACATATGGTGCTGTCATAGTGCAGACAACTATTTAATGCAACCTGGGAGGGTCAGAAAATAGGAGGGATAATTTTCCATGAAAGCCATATTTCGAATCAACTGAAGTGGAGCATGATTATTGTATTAGACAGTTTCTGTTGCTTATAACAAAATAGTTGAAACTGGGTGATTTATAAAGAAAATGAAATTTTTTACTTACAGTTTCTTAGCCTGGGAATTCCGAAGTTGATATGTGGTGGTGACAGTAACCCAGGGGTCTGACATTGCAAGATGGTGGAGGCAGAGAGAGCAGAGACAGAACAAAGAGTAACCTCCTCTTCACTCTCTTTCTAAAGCCCTCAGAACCACGCCCTTGACCACCATTAGTAATCCATTCACTACTACACAGTCTTACAATCCAATCACGTCTTCAAGACTCTGTCTATCAGTTACCATAACAGAACTTCCCACCCTCTTAACAGTCACAGTGGGGCCAAGTTTTCAATACAGAGTTTTCAATTCAACTTTGGTGAGTTTTGGGGGAACATAATTCAATCCACTACACAGCTCCTGTTGAAATAGTTTTTTGTTCTAGTATCTGAAATCCTATTTTATAAAGCATTTATTCCCCTATGCCTTGAATAGTTTTAAATTGATAAGAGAAGAAACCACAACTATTACCTATTAGCAATTTTGAGAGGTTAATATTATACACAATTGTTGTAATTGACTCTTATGCAGAGCTGCTTAAGCATAAAACTGAGAGCAGTGGAACACGGGGTAGGGGAGTATAGTCTTCTTATTCCTCCAAATAACCTTAGCTGATTTCATATAAAAAGCCTTGAGATTCTGGCTTATATGTTTGACATGTAATTATATTTAACTGCTCTGAGGTGCTGACTTTTGAATTATCTCCCCACATTGATGTCTCTGTCATACAGTTTTTAAAGAAATCTTTATTTTCAAGGAAATAAATGAATAAGTTCAGCTTGGGAACTTCTTGCCTTTTTAATGAAGACCTACCTGAATTTGAATTTCAAATATATTTTTTTTCTCAGACTGATTTTTAAATATAGTATTCTTTTGCTACCAGCGCCGCACTCTCCCGAGTGAGCCATGGGGCTGGCCCAGATGTTACTGTTAAAAAGAGTCATTAGGAAGAAGGAAGCTATGGAATGTTTAGAAATATGATAAATTCATTTCATTTTTAAATGTTATCAACCTGCTGAAAGTAAGTTTCTAATCAAGGTTGTCATTTAAAAACCTACTGTTGGGCCGGCCCGGTGGCGCACTGCTATAGTGCGTCGCTTGGGAAGCGCGGCGGCGCTCCCGCCGAGGGTTCGGATCCCACATACAGACCGGTTCCCGCTCACTGGCTGAGCGAGGCGCGGGAGCAACGCCGAGGGTTGCGATCCCGTTGCCGGTCCCAGTCCGGTACGGGGGCGACACTGAGGGTTGCGATCCGTTGCCGGACATGGAAAAAGACAAAAAGGAAAAAAAATAATAAATAAAAATAAAAAAATAAAAACCTACTGTTATGCTCATTTAATATACTTCTGCAGAGGAAAAATAGGTACTATTTTGTCTAAAATGTAGCTTATTCACACATTTTTTAAAATTGCTAGTTATTAGTTATTAATCAGGTCCAGACCAGGATTTCTGAAAGTGTTTGAAAGAAGACTAAGTGATAGAAACTCAGCATGTCTATACAACACAACCCCATTTTCTTCACCGATTAATAGTAACTAGGAGAGAAGAGAAAATAACTCCTTAATATAGCATCAACTTATATCAAACAGACTTCACAATACATGGAAGAGAAAAAAACAATTATTCATACAATTTGCCATATATTTAAGCCAGCCGTCTGAAAGTTCGAGACTCAGAGTAAGTTTTTTTATGTATCTCAGGGTGATCAATTGAGCCATGAGCCACTTTATATCACACACAGTACTCAACACAGTCTTTCCAAGCTAAACATTCAATGAAAAAATGAGGAGGATTAGGACAAAGATGACACTATGAAGTGTCTTTACTATTCATTCCATAAACATCTATTGAGTATCTACCAAGTGCCAGCTTTTGCTCTGCAATACAAAGACAGAACTTTCAATTGCAACTCCCAGACAGGTGGGACCTGGGCATTAGTATGAGCTAAGGCCAGCGTCTTAGAAGCTTGCAGCAGAGGCAGGTATGAGGGTCACTTGCCCAAGATCTGCAGAGCGCATCATTGAGTGAAGATAATATAAAGGTCATCTCTAGGAGAAATAACAATATTAAAGCAAGCTGACCAAGTGAATTGTCTGTCCAAAGGGGATATAAGCTGAGAAGAGGACTCCTAGTAGGACGCAATGGGACAGAAGTCAAAACAGACAAGAGGATTCATAATATAGGAACAGGTGGAGAAATTTCCTGAGGCAAAGTGCATTCTGCATAAAGCTTCATAGAGCATATTCTGCAACGTGGGCTGCTAAGAAGATGGAAAAACTCAGTCCCAGTTCAAGAAGATCACAACCTGGTGAAAGAGAGAGATAAAACTCATTTCTTTCTGCACATGTACATGTCAGCTCCACCCAACAGCTCCCTAAGGGCTGGAAACATGCCTCAGTCAAATGCTCAATGTGTGTTGTGTGGATGAATGATGATCATGAAGATTAATTATGTCAAATAGATGAAGGAGGCTGTAAATAAAGAGATATTGCAGGGAAGTAGGGAAGTGGAATGTGCCAAAGATTGGAAGTCAAGACATGTGGTCCTAGTCCTTGGCTCTGGCACTAACTAGTGTTAACTTGGACAAGTCCTCTAAGCTCCAAGTTTCATGAGGGAGTTGGAGCAAATGGTTGCTAAGATCCACTTTTTTTTCTTTTTCCTTTTCACCGTAAAATGAATTCGTCTATTCTTAAATCAGATTGGAAAGGTTTTTCTGATCCTGCCATTCTTGCAACTGAATTGAACAAGTTCAGCAGTGTTTTATAACTCTTGGCCCTTTTAAAAATTAACTACAATAGAGCATCTGCTTGAACAGAGTTCTTTAACACACACACACACAAAAAAAAAAGCTTAAATGCTTAAATCCAAGCAATATCCTTCAATATCTCTCTTCTGGATATGTAAACTTTTAACCTCTTACCTTGAGTAGAGTTTCCACATTTGCCCTATTTAATCAGCAATAAAAGTCAGATATGTCATTCTTTATATTTTATCCGTTAGCAGCATGCTATAAATTCCAAGTAGAAAGGGTTTTTTTTTT
>NW_007726776.1:18508-19765 GCF_000696425.1 Galeopterus variegatus
TTTTTTTTTTCCAGACTTTCCACATTCTACAGTGAAAAAGAAGTTAATGCTAGTTTATCAAAATAATTTATGCTTTAAAATTCCTCTAAGAGCAGAGAGAAAATAATAATGTCCATTCTATTTCTTGGCTTTGGTCTTAGCAGTTCCACTGGTATAGGTTATGCCATACCAAGGGAAAAAATCATGTATTAGTCTTACTAATGCTATTGTACATGTTTAAAATTCTAGATGTCAACATACACAAAGTAGCTATGATTTTGTTTTGAACCATTGTTTCCTAAAAAATTAATTTGAATATTTTCAAAAAGATTTTAAAACCTGTTTTGTCAGCTATAATCAGTATCAAGATATAAGATTCTGTATTTACAAAAGAACAGATGAAAAGCATTTCTATTCTAATAATAATCCAGAAAGTGAAGGAAAAAAATAATTCAATTAAGGTAATATAAAATCGGAAAGTAAAACATAGAAAATTCTAAAAATCAACAAAACGTTATAGGACGATTTCAAACTGGCAAAAGTGGAAAAGTGATGATCCAGTTCTTTAAATTACATATTGAAATAAAATTACTAATTTTCAGAGGGTATCACTTCTAATTTCATGCTCCATAATACAATCATCTCGAAACCCTATCAGCCTTAATTAGCCAAATGAAGTTTCCAGAAAAGGTAAGTTTAAAGGAGATAGGGAGGAACTTGTAGCTGAAAACAAAAAAAAGCTTCACATCTGTGTCCGCATCTGAAGTTGCTCTGTAAGATCTGATAACTTGTTAGAAAGCAATCTTTTCTGCAAGGCAATGGATTTACATCATTCATTTTTATCTCTCCAAGGAAATTCTAATTACTGGTTCCAATCATTTCTGATTGATTTGCTTTTTACTCATCCAAGGTATTCTCTGCTCTATGATGAAATCAAGCCTCCAATAAAATTCCAAAAATTTCAGAACAATTTACAGGCTCCAGATGACTGAAAGTTTTCTCATGTTCATTTGGCATTCAAGAAGAGAGTTTCACCAAATGTATTCTGAAGAAGAGTACATCTGGCACTCACTAAAACAAAGCACTCAACAATGACATACTTGAGGCAAATTATATCGCTTAAATACAAATTTGCCAATATTCTTCGAGGCCAAAGCCGCAGTCCAAACTGCATGTATTTCAGCAAGCCCTCTTCAAAACTACAGGTCACCAGTCATATGTGTTATATGGGGGATATTTTAGAATCAATTAAATACACATTATCTTCTGTGTACAAGT
>NW_007726776.1:20085-21072 GCF_000696425.1 Galeopterus variegatus
AAAAAACAACATAGAATCAAAGAATTTTAGCACTAAAAAGAATGTTAGAAACCGTCTCTTCCAAGGACTTATTTCAGTTATGGCAAGTATATCTGAAATCCATATGTGTGTTCACCATGAAAATATGTTCATGGATAATAGTGGTAAAATGTAACTATTCAAAAATATTGAATTTTTAAGTATCAACATGAAATAAACCCAAGAAAATAAATAACTTAAACATTATTCTTGCAAGAGTACATAACAGGGATATCAGTTGTCAGTGATCAGTTTTAACAATTCACTAAGAATAGTAGTATTTACCAATGAATGCTTTCTATAAAAGGCAGAGGTTTATTCAGCCAATTTCAGTTCTGACTTGGCTTCTCCTTCAACAGCTTCATAACAATATACTTTTACAAATCATGTGGACCCACACATTGCCTGGTTTGGCTACATGGCCAGAAATTATAGGGGGATTCTGTGATTCGTGTTTGGTCTCTAGCATGTCAGGGATACCTACTGTGGGTCCTTGTTGAACATAGTCAGCCTACACCTCGATTAGCCACTCTTAGCCATGCTGATAGGACACATTTCATTCAAACACACACTCTGAAGGATACGAAGACTTAAAGCACAGTGCACATTGCTTGTCATCCAACATTTGTGAATTTCTTCTGAAACTGTGAATTTTTTCCCACCAAACAGATCTTCAACTCTTTAAAATCTCAGAGTCCCCTGAGTTCAGAGCAATTTAGCAAAGTGATTTTATTGCAATCTCCAATAGCATTCTGCTCAATCCATGCATCCAGTTTGAATCTCCGTAGTTGCACTTCACTAAAGAAATCAACCATGCTTCTTTCTGTCTGTGCAATCCTAAATTCACCTGGTTGTGAGGAGGGAGTAACGCAGAGCATTTAGAGGAGGGATTCTGGCACCAGACAGCCTGCTGTAAATCCCTAGTCTGCTTCTCACTAGCTGTGTGACCTGCAGCAAATTACCTAACTG
>NW_007726776.1:22049-24155 GCF_000696425.1 Galeopterus variegatus
GGCGGGAGCGCCGCCACGCTCACAAGCGGCACACTGTAGCAGTGCGCCACCGGGCCGGCCCCCAATGCTGTTGATTTAGCATACATAAAATGTTTACTGCAGCTTCTGGCACAGTGCAAGTGTTAGTTATTACTATTTATTATCAGTAAGGAAATATAATTTTTTATACTTTTAATTTTTGAAATTTAAAATGTTAGATATCTCAGAGCCATTTATTCCAAAAATACCTTCAACTCAAGGTGTTGCTCTGTATGGAGCTACATATTTCCATGACCCAGTCATCAAACTGCAGCAGAATAAGTGTCCATAACTTTTTTCTTCTAAATATCTCATAAACTAGAGATAGTTACAAACAAAAGTACGAAGAAAATTTTTAACCTTAATCACTTATCCTAGTACCATGAATCTGATTTACTAAGCTCATGGCATAGATCAACGCATGTTAATCCACCACAATCAATAACAATAACAATAGCAATAGCTATATGCAAGGAACTGTAGTAAGGGCTTTTTGTGTATTCTTTGGTTTAATACTTATAAAAACTCTATGAGATAGGAACTATCATTATCCCCCATTTTACAAAAGAGGAAATTGAGGCCCAGAGTGATTAGCTAACCTTCCCAGGTTCACACAGCCAGCGAGTGGCACAGTCAAGATTTGAACCCAGGCTCTCTGGCTTCAAGCTTCATGCTCCACCTCCCCCTCATTGAGAGTTATCTTAGGGTGTGTCTGCCATTTCTGAGCCAATCACTGCAGCTACAGGAGATTTGGTGTTATGACTGGCAGGGCCTGGGCACATGCTCACCTATCGAGTCAGAGGAAAAATAAATTTCATGTAAATCACATGGATTGGAAATGCTCTAGGCCAAACATGCTATCTGGAGTCAAAGATAAGTAAGTATCAACCAGGCAAAGGATATGAATGAAATAAGGGCTCAGGGGGATGCCCCAGCTACCAGCCTTCCTTATAATTCACAGAAACAGGCCTGATGCCTTGAAGTCTTGACAACCTCGGTAGAATGGGTTGTCTTCCAGTCAGAGGAACATGGAACAGTGCTCTTTGTGTTCCCAGTCTCATCAGCACATGGAAATAACTTAAGCCACTACAGAAGGCAATAATTCTGCCACATCACCAGGCCTAATGGCCAGATCCTGGCCTTGACATTCTTGTGTGGGCATGGGGCCATTTCCCTAATATATACTTTAGGGTCTAAGAGTTTTCTATTTGTGTAGACTAAGGGAAATTCAGTGGGCAGAACTGCTCATGGCTTACCACTACAACAGTTGGTTTCCAAGGAGAAGCAGGATGTTATTACCAGAAGAAGACAGAATAGATGAGGAACAGGTAAAAACAATGTGATAACTACAAGTAAGCACAATAAAATAACTACAGATAAATGTTGTTACCTGGTTAACATGCATGCATAACTGACTCAGAAAAGTTGGGTGACTGACATAGTTACCCAGCTCATGCATGGCAAAGTCCAGGCAAGAACTCCTGGCTGTCTGTCCTATTTCTTCCTACTACACCTTTCCACTGCAAAAACCTTTAAGTGTGCCTGGAACTTGGAGGTTTCCCAAGACAGAACATACAGTGCAAAAGACAGAAAAGTCCTGGGCAAACCAAGACAAGTTGATCACTCTTCTGTTAATTCCCATGTAAACTGTTCCATCTTTATTTACTTCTTACTGAGTTCATTCTTTCATGATTTCACTTTCCAGTTGCCTACACACCAATGAATATTCTTCATCAGGTTTTAACCACAGGACTTGTTGGCTCCTTAACTCAATTGATTAAACACCATATGGGGTCTGGAGACCTCTACTTATTTTCAGTGAATTTTTTAAAAGGTAAATATTAAAGAAAACACAACAATATAAATTTTTCTTTGTAATACACATAATATCTGGCAAAATGGGGAACAGAGGATTCCCTTATAAAACCTTTTTACTGGTTACTTTTCAAATCACATGAAAAGGAGCCAGAGTTGCCTTCCTGACACAGTGACTGTTAAAGGGAGATTTCACATCTCAAATCTTTTTTTTTTTTTTTCCTTTTTTTGTCTTTTTTACTGACTGGTAACGGGATCACAACCCTCGGTGTC
>NW_007726776.1:25869-26192 GCF_000696425.1 Galeopterus variegatus
GTATCTCACTCGATCCTCACAACAACCTTAGGATGTAGAGATTATCTTTCCCATTTTACAGAAGCAGGAATTGAGGTTTAGAGAGCTTAAAAGATTTGCCCAAGGTAGATTTTTAAAAATAGAACAAAAAATAAAAGAAAAAAAGTAATGAATTGGACTTCATCAAAATTAAAAATGTTTTCTCTCAAAAGGCAGCATTAAGAAATTGAAAAGGCAAGACAAAGACTGAAAAGAACTATTCAAAAAATATATATCTGACAAAGGACTTGCGGGAAGACTATTTCTTAAAAACTCTTACAACTAATAATAAGACATAAACAAAC
>NW_007726776.1:27377-28836 GCF_000696425.1 Galeopterus variegatus
AGACATATTCAGTGTGAAATGTCCATTACATGTCCCAATGAAGTGAGGTCAGCAGTTGGATATATAGGAAAAGTTCCAGGCTGGAGGTAGAAATTTGGGAGTTTTCACCTCATTTTTCTGGAGAAAGGGCCGATGACAGGTAGAAAGAGTTCAAAAGAAACAGAAGAAAACATCTGGACAGATATTTTTACTCTACAAAAAGTAAAGATCCATTTTAGTGAAAAGTTTGGAGGTCATTAATGATGGTGGGAGGAGGAACTTACTAGAATTTTGGTAGTAAAAATCTTCAATACAATTAGCAAAACCCTGTATACCCGAGTAAGATTCAGGGAGCATAACGGAGCTCCTCTGATCTTGTCCAATACTGTGTGGCTTGCTGCCAAACTGGCAAGGTCTGTATATCCCACTGGATACCCCAAAGATAAAGAGAGTGCCTTGCACCTGACAACCTCTCTCTCCTGCAGTCTCTACCACCTCCCCACCTTTGGTCAGCAGGGAGGAGAAAAGAGCTGCTCCTCTCCCTTCCTCTGCTGTTCCTCCTGCTCCTAAACGAAGTCCTTAAACCCCTCAGTTTGCAGGTTGTCTCATTCATGAAATTATATTTGGCAGTCTGNAAAAAAAAAGTTCAACATCACTCATTTACACACCTAACATTTTAAGTGACTGACAATACCAGGTGTTGGCAAGGATTTGGAACAAATGGAATCTCACATATTGCTGATGGGAACGTAAAATGTACATTCACTTTAGAAAACAGTTTGGCACTTTCTTATAAATTGAAACATACTCCTACCATATGACCTAGCAACCCTCCTATGTATTCACCTAAAAGAAAAGAAAATATATCTCCACACAAAGATTTTTACAGAAATGCCCATAACAGCTTTATTCATAAACAATCCAAATATCTATCAACAGGTGAACAGATAAACAAATTAGGGTATATCCACACAATGGAATACTACTCAGCAATAAAAAGGAATGAGCTTCTGATACACCTAGAACAAGGATGCATCTCAAAAACAGGCTGAGTGAAGGAAGCCAGACACAAAAGAGTACCTACTCTGTGACTGCATTCATATGAACTTCTGCTAAGAATGGCTGCAGGAGAACAAGGTAAGCAGGGAGACCAATTAGATGGCAATAAATCCAGTTGAAAATGGTGGTGGTTTAGACTTGGGTGATTGCAAAGGAGATGATGAGAACTGGTCCCATTCTGGATATATGTTGAAGGTGGAGCCAACCAAGTTTTCTGAAGAACCACTTTTCTGTGAGGAAAAGAGAAATCAAGAATGATCCAATGGTTCTGGATCTGAGCCAATCAAAAACTGAAATTTCTATTAATTGAGATGGTGAAGCAGGTGCGTGGAGTAGATTGGGGAAAAGGATGAGGAATGGAGACATATTCAGTGTGAAATGTCCATTACATGTCCCAATGAAGTGAGGTCAGCAGTTGGAT
>NW_007726776.1:30038-30974 GCF_000696425.1 Galeopterus variegatus
AAGTCCTTAAACCCCTCAGTTTGCAGGTTGTCTCATTCATGAAATTATATTTGGCAGTCTGCTTCTTAGAAGACAGTGCTGCCTTGAAAGCAAACTATTAAATCTGACTTTAGAGTTGGAGGCTTTAGAGATAAGTGCAATCTGTGTGGTAGGATTTGACGAAGCCAGAAAAAAAAAAAAAAAATACTTTTTTTTCCCCTCTCCAGATTCCTGAAATTCCACCATCAGTATGAAAGATGAAAGGAAAATGTCCAACTTTGAATGAGCAGTACTGGGAACTCCGGCAAAGTGAACCAATGGAGAAGAGATAGGCTGGGGGTGAGAAAAGAAATCCATAAAAAACAGAAGTTTGAGAGAACGGAAACAAACCCCACCTCACAATTTTGTCAGTGTGAGTTCTCCTTGGCCCATTCCCAACACCTAGCACACAGTAGGTCACAGATATTTGTTAAATGAATGAATGAATCTTCAGTTTTCTTCATTTGAAGAAGCAGACAGCCTCTCAAAAAGAAAAAGAAAAAAGAAAATCTTAAAGAAAAGGCAAAAGGACCAGTTCTGTGAATGGGGTTAATTTACTCTCCTAGGATTCACTTATCGAAGAGAACAATTTTTTAAAGCAATTACTAGGGACCTTCAGAAGCTCTCTAGGAGAGATGTTTTCTTCTCTTGGGGCAAAAGAAATCTCCCTGGAGCCTGGGAGCATCATCAAGGCTAATTCGAACCCAGGACATCACATGCCAAACGTGCCCTCTTCGGCCTGGGGTCCCGGCGACTCTGGGAACGGAGGGGCTGGCCGTGGAGGGCAGGCGCGTTGCTGCGTGGAGGGCCCCAGGCGCTGCGGGCGCGCACCGAGCTGCGCGTCGCGCTCTCCCGCCGGGCTTGCAGCGCTAGGCTCGGCGCTTGCGCCTCCCTCAGCTCTCTCCTCCGCCCCCCTTC
>NW_007726776.1:31927-72220 GCF_000696425.1 Galeopterus variegatus
GCTCCTGCCGCCGAGGCTGCTGCCAGACCTCGCCAGTTCAGACCCACGGGGCTGCCCTCTCCCGCGCACTCCCCTCGCTGCCCGGGCCCGGAGCGCAGCGCGGCCGCGCAGGTAGGATCCCCCGACCCGGGATCGCACCGAGCGCGCGCAGAGCCCGCGGGGCCGCGCGCCGGGGAATAAGGTGGGGCGACCTGCGGGGTGCAGAGTCCCCGCGAACTGCCCAGGACCGTGCACAGGCTCTCGGGCAGAGGGAGGTGGAGGTGCGCGGTCTCGGAATGCGATCTGTCAGCAAGTGTGAGTATTCGGTGACAACTGCTGGGATGGGCTGTGTGTGCGCGCCGACAGCCAGCCGGCAAGGCTTTGCCCATAAACGTGGTTTTGAAAGTTTCAGGGGACCAATGTGCGAGATTTAAGTCGCACCTGGATTCCACAGGAGCTGGTTAGAAGCTGGAGAGTTGGGCAGCTCCGTTGCACTGCCGCCTGTTAACTGAAGAAAGGGGACCTGACCTCCCTGCGGGCGCCAGGCCCACCGCCCCGAAACTGGTACTTCGTGCTGCGGTGCGGTCCCCAGTTCCAGCCCTAGGTAACCCGAATCCTGAAGGTAGCGTGTCGGGGACCGAGGGACTGATAGGAGACAAGAAGATCCGGTGCTTTGAGCTGCTTCTCCACACAACCTGGGGCCTTTAGAGAAAGCTGTGCGCAGAGAACGGCGTGGAAATGCCACTTTGAAAGTTCGTGCTGGGGGATGTGAGAAGAAGCTCTAGTATTCTGCTCCAACCGGGAGGAGATTGCTCTTAGAGTTTTGTTTTGGTATTTTGTTAAAAAAAAAAAAAGTTTGAGGCCAAGGTAATTCATATTGGCTCGCAGGTATTTTTGCTGAGCTGTGTAAGGAACGTCACTAGCTGGACGTGAGCACACAGGGAAAGCCTAAAGTTCAAGAGAATAGAGATTTGCTGCCCCGTCTCCAGCCCCGGCGAAAAAAAAAAAAATGCACCGTCGCCTTTGAAACTGATTACTCTATTTTTTCCCTCCGACCCCCGCTTTCTGGAGCCTGCTGTGTAAGTGCAGTATACAATGCACGATGAATGTCCTTTGCATTTATAAGCGTAGCAGGATGGAATAATGTGACATGCAATTCTGCAGTCGTTCTGTGGCTATAGGGGAGGTTGCGGAGGGGGGAGGGGAGATGAGAAAGCAGATAGGAAGTTGGGGATGGTGGAGCCTCAGCCTTCCCCGCGCTCCCTTCCTTGCTTGTTATTTCACTGCTAAAGTTTTGTTATTTCCCCACAGTAGATACTAAACACCGATTTGTCCTGTGTTTTCTTTGAGATTCACGATGTTGAAAGCCTTTTTCCTAACTATGCTGACTCTGGCGCTGGTCAAGTCACAGGATACCGAGGAAACCATCACGTACACGGTAAGGGGTGATGGAATTTGAGATAAGTGCGGTTCAGCGGGATTCTGCGACACAAGAAAGACTGTACCCAGGCTGCCAGTGAATGTGGGCTGTACTCTTGGAGGACAGTAAATTAAACAACTCTTTAGCATGATGGAATTTGAGATAAGTGCGGTTCAGCGGGATTCTGCGACACAAGAAAGACTGTACCCACTCTGCCAGTGAATGTGGGCTGTACTCTTGGAGGACAGTAAATTAAACAACTCTTTAGCCTGGTTCACATTCAAGATTCGTTGTAAATTGCCCTTGATCCTTTCAAAAGTTCATTGAGATCATCAATTGAGATTTGTGTAAGGCCAAAAGAGGAAATCCATTTAAAACTAAAACCAAAGTAAGCTACATGTTTCCAACACATCCAATAAATTAATGGGTGTAAGAAATCAAAAAGCCTGAATTTCTACAAACATGCAGATGAAACCAATACCTGCAGAATAATAGTCAAGTCAAATAAGAATGTTAAACATCATAAGAGCACATCACTTCATTTGTGCACATGACTTATGTTCTCATTTTAGTGACCTTTATTGAATTTATAGAAGCTGTCTATTCATTTACAGTATAACTGACAACTCATATAAATGCCCTTCGGATATGCTTTATGTGTTACCAGGATGCAGTATTTGCTAAAGTGGTTTTAAAATGCACTGTGTGCAACTCAGTTTTGCACTTTCTAATTATCATTCCTGATATTTCCTCATAATATTTGATTAATTAGTTAATTTCATGGGCATAACCAATATTTAATAAAATATTTAAAATATCATCTGACCACTACGACTGCCAGGAGAAGATATGGTGAGAACAGAGGAGGGTAGTACTTACCTCACTTCTGGTGAGTTTGTTTGCACCCCTGTTTTGTGTTCTACAGTCTTTAATCTGTTTTGTAAGGCAAACGACATTTGTCCTGGATTGGAATATGAAAAACACATTTTTCTACTTGCTCTCAAGTTAAAATTAAGTAATCCTACTAGAAAGAATGTTAAACATTTTTGAAAATAAAACTCTTAAAAGTGAGCTAATGTCAGTTACTGATAACAAACATCTCACTTTTTGGTACCATGTAATCCTTAGAATGTTAGTATTCATCTAGCAAATGTGCCTTTCTGTTGTTCAGATCAACTATAAATAAAATAGTTTAATATAAATATTTTGTTAATGTTAAATGCAGTTGCTTCCTCTGCTGAAGATAAATAGAGCAAGAAAAATGAAGGCATGTGCTGTTTATCTTCAAATGAAAATGTTTTGTTATTCAGGCTAAACTTACTACCTTCTCAGGCAGCTAAAGTTAAATTTACTACCCACTTTTATAATTATCTAATAAAAAATTTTATTGCTTTTACAATTGCTTATATTCTACCCCCTTCCCTTTGCTAATTGCCTAAACCTTATCCATTTTTAGCAGAGAAAGTTCCCTGTGGATTAAACACTGTAGTTTTAAGACCACTAATGTTCATTATTATTATAACAGATTTTCCAGATATGATAGTCTTTCTCATACTAAAATTAGGTCTATTCTCTTTTGAATTGTGTATGCCTAATAATTCATGGTTAAAGGACAAGATGTAACTATTTTTGAGTACCCCACTTTGGAGACACTATCTCCTTTCATCCTTGAAGCAAAGTATAAGGTAAGTGGCAGCATCGTCCTTCTGCTGATGGTAGAACTGAAGACCAGAGTGAGTGTCTAACTTGCTTAAGGCTACACAGCCAACAAATGGTGATGCTAAATCAGTCTAAGCTTGTTTAATGGTAGACCCACCCCCCCCAGATTAAATGTACTGGAACTAAATACCTGAAACAAAGTGTACATCTTCTCTATCTAATACACAAATTATTCAAGTGAACTGCCATTTTTGCCTGTTTTGAAAGATACTTTTCAGGAGAATGGTCTTGTATCCACCAGATAGCTTCATTCCCCTTCTATATTAATGATAGGGTCCATTCAGCTATTTACTCAACAAATATCTACATAAACAAAAAATTCTAACCACTATCAAAAGAATTTTATTGGTTTACTAAGAAAATTCAGCCATTCACCTCAGGAAATTTACCCTAGGCAGACACTGTTGAAAACTACAAAATCTCTAAGCACGTGAAAATAATATTATTCTGCAGATTATACAAATTACTAAAGAAATAGAAAAGCAAGGTGGTGATTAATATCGGTGCTGGCATATTGGAGGAGATAGAACTCTGTTCTCATTCTTGAAAGAAGTGATGAGCTCGGATTGATCTAGAAAGGCTTAAGAGGCACCTGAGTCAGAGGAAGTGCATAGTCAAAGGTGAAAACACCAAAACAAATCCAGGAGGTCATAAGGTCAGATTGGCTGGAGCTGCATAGTAAAGAGAACCTAGAGATGGTAACAGGCCACTGTGAGCTCTTAGGTGGAGGAGCAACCAGAAGGATGAGAGCCAGAGAGATGGTCGTGGAGGCTGTGTGCAGAGTGTAGAGACACAGAGCCTTGCCTACTCATGCAGCCAGGAAGGCTTGCACCGATGTGGTGGATGTAGAAATGGACACAAGTCAGCAGAGCTTGTAGGAGAAGAATTGGAGAAGTTAGTGCTGATGTTAAAGTGGTAATCCTGGGTCCCGAGAAAGTTGTTGGCTCCTTGTACAGTGTTGGGGAAACTAGAAAGAATTAGTCTAGGAGATAAAGTGAGTTTAGTTTTTACCATGGATAGTTTCAGATATCAGTAAAATATCTAAATGGATTTCTCTGTCTCCTCTGGATTTCTCTTGGCTATGTACTTGCCAAGCATCTGTTGTGTATATAAGCAACTTTCAGCTCTATTAAAAGAATCTAAGTTTACTTGTTCGTTATTCCACTTTTGTTAAATCCTTCCTGAAGCATCTTCCTCATAGTGATTTTCTCAAATGAGCATCTAATCAAATTGTTTCCTGAGCTTAAAAGTTCTTCAGGGGCCTCTCATCACCTATAGAAACATTTCTTCATAAATAGCCCATAGACAAACTATATGGGAATCACCTGGGTTACTTGTTAGGAATTCAGATTCTGGGCCCCCTACCCAGACTACAGAATCAGATCCTTTGGGTGAATTCAGGAATCTGCATTTAACAAGTGCTGTAGGTGATCCTTGGGTGTAATAAAGCTTGAGACTCACTGACCTTCAGGGTAGAATCCAGTCCCTCCCTGTCCCAAAGAAAGACAGTGGATTTGGCCTTGCCTACCTCTCTAACCTCATCCCCCACCCACCCAGAACTACTTGTAGCTCCTTCTCTCCTCAACAGTTTTGTTTCTTTGCTCACAGTGGTCCCCTTCCTAGAATTCCCACAACTCCCTGGAAAAATCCTGCTCACGCTATAAAGTCCAATTTACACCTCCCCTGTAAAGGCTTCTCTTCAACCCTGTCATGCCCAACCCAAAGCCCCAGGCAGAGTTCATCACTCCTTCCATGCACACACACACTTGTAGAAGGCAGCTGACATCTTGCTCCAACTTGTCTACCTTTCTGTCTCTCCTTCTGGCCTGTGAGCTGCTTGAGGACAGGGACAAGGGCAGTACCTTTGCATCCCTAGGGCCTAGGACAGTGCCTGGTGTGAGACTGCTCAATAGATGATTTGTTCAGTGAGTGAATTAGAGAGGACTGGTAGGAACTGAAGCTGGGAAGGCCAGGATATGAGAGGGAGGTGAGAAAGGTAAGGAAAGCCAGGTGCTTGAATACTCTACAACGATTTAGAGAGAAGAAGAAGAGTCCAGGCCTGGAAAAAAAATAAAAAAGAGGTTGGTTGAATTTATTTTGTAAAATTTATAATGTGAAAAAGGGGGCAAATAAAGGAAAAAAAAAAGAGCAGAGAGGTTGGAGATTAGTCTCAAGACACAGAGAAAAGGATTCCAAGAAGATGGTGATGGACAAGTGAACCAAACCCAACAGGAGAGTTGAGACAGCTGGTGATTGAGAAGGGACCCCTGACACTGTCCAATGCACAGACAAGAAAGAAAGGAAAAGATAGATAGATAGATAGATAGAGAGAGAGAGAGAGAGAGAGAGAGAGAGAGAGAGAGAGAAAGAAAAGCTGGAGAATGTTAAACTACCTATCTCATCATATGTCTAGGATTCTAGCACAAGGATTGTTCCATAATAATAAGGCTTTTAGAGTGACTTCTTAGGGAATGGACATACCAACTAACTGTCTCCTGCCCTGTCTTTGGTGTTTTCTCTACAGCAATGCACTGACGGCTATGAGTGGGATCCTGTAAGGCAGCAGTGCAAAGGTGAGCCAGCTTCAAAGACTTCCCATTTGAACATAGCTTTCTGTCTTCATCTAATGTGTCTCTCTTCCTGTCCTATGTGTATGATACCAAATGGGCAACGTATATTTACATGTTAAGTTTTCCCTCTAAGAAGATTCCTGACTTATTTTATTACTGACCACAGATATTGATGAATGTGACATTGTCCCAGATGCTTGCAAAGGTGGAATGAAATGTGTCAACCACTATGGAGGATACCTCTGCCTTCCTAAAACAGCCCAGATCATTGTCAATAACGAACAGCCTCAGCAAGAAACACCAGCAGCCGAAGCTGTAGGTGCAGCTGCTAATGCAGCTGCAACCTCGGGTGCAACCAGTGGGGGCGTAACTGCAAGTGGCATGGCAGCCAGTGGGGTGTTGCCTGGGGGTGGTTTTGTGGCCAGTGCTGCTGCAGTCGCAGGCCCTGAAGTGCAGACTGGTCGAAACTTTGTCATCCGCCGGAACCCAGTGGACCCTCAGCGCATTCCCTCCAGCCCTTCCCATCGGATCCAGTGTGCGGCCGGCTATGAGCAGAGTGAGCACAACGTGTGCCAAGGTAAGATGACTGATTACACAAGAGCTTGCCCAGGTGCACCTTGTGGTGAAGATAACAGCTCACATAGATTGAGGGCTGCCCACGTGTCACACATCGTGCTACCTGCTCTGTCCGCATTGTCATAGTTCATCATTTCCGTAATCCTAGAATGTAGTCGCTGTCAGTGTCATCATCCTTTCACAAATGAGAAAACACTGGCTCAGGAAGTTTATCAGTGGTTCCCAACCTTAGCTGCCCATATTTAGAGTCACCTGAGGGCCTTTAAAATTTCTCCATGGCCACAACACACCCTAGCCCAATGAAATGATAGTCGCTAGGGGTTGGTTCCAGGCTTCAGTATTTGTTACATCTCCCCACGTGGTTCCAGCGGGCAGCCAAGTTTGAGAACTAGATGTCACACCAGTGCTAAGTGCAGAGATGGCCTTCACACCTGAAGTAGGTTGGTGCCAGAGTCACAGCTGTCAGAAGGAATGGTCAGGTTATTCATTGGAATTTGAAATTGTGCTGTCGAGCAACATCATAAATGTCCCCCTTTGGTTTCTCAAGATTTCTTTGACTGCAGTTACCACTGACGTTTTCCTCCTTGAGGAATAAAGAAATGGGGCTCCTGCTTCCCATCACCTCTGAGGGACTCTCCCTCACTCACATCTGTATCTCTTTTAATGCTCTCATTTGAGCACACTTCACTTATATCACTTGCACCATGGCACCGTCCGCCTGGGCTTTTCTGTTTATTTTCACAGAAAGCACACTTCACTATGTATTCTAGAAACAGCTGTAGACTCATGCTAGCAAAGTGATAAGAATCTGAGGCTTTGAAGACATGTGGGATATTAGCTAATTGGACTGTGCAAAGGGATTTTGTTTCTCTTTTCCTTCTTAGCAAATCCTTTCAGAGCTGCCTAATGTGGAGATTGTGTTACTGAGATGGGGCTATAGGAGTCCCCAGACTCCTTTCTCATGCAGGAGCTTACTAGGAAGACCTCATATTACAGGGCTCATGTCACCACCACATAAGTGCATGGTACACATTGGCCAGTGGAAAGAGCCCAGGAGTTCTTACCTTCTAACTGGTCATGAGTGAGGAAGAGAGCACCTTCCTCCCTCAACCCTGAGGGGTTCAAGCAGGATCACCAAGCTGCAGCATTAAGTGAAAGATGCATCTTCTTGTGCAGTGGAATGCTGCTCCTTGTTCACCAGTGCTTAGTTTTATTTTCTGCATAAGAGATACTTAATTTTAAATGGCTTATAAATTAAGTAAGGAAATCTATCATGCTCTGACTTTATTATTTTATATTTTGTGTGCAAATTTTAAGTATCTCACATCAAGAGCTAACCCATGCTGTGATGGTGTCACTTTTCAGAGGATGCATCATATTAGCATCTGTTTCGTGGATTTTAAATGGCTTATAAATGAAGTAAGGAAATCTATCATGCTCTGACTTTTATTATTTTATATTTTGTGTGCAAATTTTAAGTATCTCACATCAAGATCTAACCCATGCTGTGATGGTGTCACTTTTCAGAGGATGCATCATATTAGCATCTGTTTCGTGTTACTGTCATGAGTCAGAATTCCAATATTGATGATGGATGCTTCAGCATCTGCTTGATATTCGGATATTTAATTCAAGGATTATGTCAAGGAGATAAACTGATGAGGTTATTCTTATATATGTATTTGGGTGAATATTGATTTTAAAAATACCTTGAGTTTATTTAAGATATATATCAACTTTTAATTGTGTTATTTAAATATATAATTAGATTGGAAAGTTTGATGTTATTTTTCCTGAAACCGAAAAGTTTTGTTGAAATTTTTTAAGAATTAACTTTTATATACTGAGTAATTTTTAGCACTTCAGATGTTGTATATATTAATGGTACTTGGGAGAAAAAAAAAACAGATAAATGAATGGCTCATTTCCCAAAGTAGTTTATAGTCCATCATTGGCACTTATGGTTGGATTCAAGAACAATGCCTAGAACTGAATGAAGAAGTTCTAGAATAAAATATATTCAAGACTTAACAACAGATATTGGTTATAGTAGAAACTGTGCTGTGAATAATAAAATGGAATCCTATTTAATTATTCTTGAAATGTTTAGACTACCTTATAAAGTAAGTTACTTTACTCATATTAAAACATTTATAATTCTTACTTCTTTGGGATTATGCCTTGCTTATGGAAGATGATTAGTACATACTTGTTGATTGTGTGCACACAGGGTATTTCTGACCCAAACTGTTCTGTATAATTCAGCCAACTTCTAAAATTTGGGATTGGGGTCTGTATCATTAAAAGCAGGGTTAAAAGTTTTTTGGATGACTTAAGGCTTAAGTTGGATTTCTTCCCACCTCACAATTTTGCAAAGTGCCCATAAATGTGGATTTACTTAATTGTTGATAAAAGGGGGTTATTTCATATGATAACAACAAGATAATCTGTCTAGGGAATCTGACTAACATAAGTCGAGTCACACTTGTGCCCATTTATTATTGAGCTAATCAAACATGCAGTCCAGTTTCTTCTAATTGCCTACAGATGTATGACATTCTTATTCCAGGCCAGCAGCACAAAATAATGTTTTATAACCAATGTGAAAGTGTGAGGACCTCCACTTAAAACAATAATGTGCTCCAAGGACCTATATTATTGACATCATTGTGGAGTTTGAGGAGCCTTCTGTTTTAATAAAGATCTCTACTCCCTTTTAAATGCTGCACACTTATGCCCAATAATCCAAACACATTTACCACAGTCAGCTGGATTAGAATAAATAAATGCCTACAAATGAGTCATATTTGTATAAAAATTATTTCTTTTTCCACATATATTTTTCAAAAGGTACAGTGCCATTACATAATCTAAAGCTTAAGACATTTTTTATGTAAGGGCTGAAATCTGTACTGTCTCAGTCTTAAAATCAATTATGCCTTTGAATGCACTGTACCAATCACAGATGGCTCCTAATAATTTAAATAATACCATTAGATTTTTTAAATGAACACTATTTTATAAACATATCTTTTAACCAGCTGTCCCTGTTTCAACAGTTTAATGAAAACATGATATTTTTACTTTTTTTTCATTTATTTTTCCAGGGTTTTCAGTTTTTTGCAAAAACAAGTGGTTTGAAATGCAACATAACATCCAAGGATCAAGTCATAGTGAGCAGATTTTTTCAGATAACTTTTGCCAAATGAGGGTGATGCTGGGGGAGGCAGTTACACTGAGAGTTTCACATGATTGGCGTTATCCTTGGCTGCTATAAAATTACATGAAGATCATTTCAACATTAAAAACCTGGAGTCATATATAAAGTTTTAGAAAATAATTGTTTCTATGAGGTATCATCTATCTCAAAGAAAACAGATATTCATGTATGCCAAAAGGAAGTTGGATAAAAAGGGAAAATATTGTAACCCATTGTTGGCTTACCTTTAGTTTTCTACATCTTTATTGCATAGTCTCTATGTAATCCTCCTCAAATGAGATGGAGTTCTCACTAGTTCAAGTTGAGAAAGAATTTATTTTATCATATACAACATTCTAAGAGTCCCATTCCTGTAGGGAAAAATAAAAGATCATTCGGGAACTGGCAAGAAAGCAAAAGCATTGCTTGCCCAATTTGAAACATTTGTTCTCACTTAATTGAACTTTCAAACAATTAAACATAGGACATTTTGCATAGCCGATAATGAAACCAATATTAAACTCAGTCAGGATTTACAGGTAATCATATACAACATTCTAAGAGTCCCATTCCTGTAGGGAAAAATAAAAGATCATTCGGGAACTGGCAAGAAAGCAAAAGCATTGCTTGCCCAACTTGAAACATTTGTTCTCACTTAATTGAACTTTCAAACAATTAAAGATAGGACATTTTGCATAGCCGATAATGAAACCAATATTAAACTCAGTCAGGATTTACAGGTATCACTACTAACTTGCTATAGAAACTGTGCCATCAAGAAATGAACTCATGACAAATGCCTAGTGAAGCTGATTATGGAGCCAAGTCCAGAGTGCAGTACCTGGCTTGTATTATGTGAAGTGTCACTGAGAAATGTGCCAACACATTCTAGGGTTTTCAACTGTCTCTGTCTACCAGGACTGTCCTGGTTTTAAAACCATATTTCCCAGGTCCTTGGAAACATCTCAGTCCCAGGCAAATAGATTGGTTATCACCCTAGTATACCCCCATAATCAAATCCTCTGTACCTCATAGCCAAGAGTGAGGTCCTAACATTAAAGGAATTTTTTCAGGTTAAGGCATTTTTTGTCCAATGAGACTATTTAAAAAGAATTTTTTTGAACTTTCAAGAACCAAACTTCATTGATTTTAAGTACTTGGACAGAGCCTTCCTTCGCAGTTGTCGGGATCCCACTTGTCAGTTTTCCAGTTTGCAGGTTTCCTAAAAGTATCTAAGTATGTTAGTGCTAATGTCTAGGCATCCTACACATGCAAATTCTAATGTGTAGGATATCTAGACATTAGCACCAACAAACATATATATATATATATATATATATATGTTGTACCTTAGTTAGCTCATGTTTTCACATTTTCATTTGGAAAAATTTCATGAAACAGCCAAGTTAAATACCATGCTTCAACTATAATTTTTTCAGTTTGCTAAAATTTTTATTCTTTTCAACTTTCAGCTGTATTTTCAATGATTTTATTTTATTCTTATCATTATTATCTGTGATGCAAAAGCTACTAAAACACTAAAAACAATTTTTTTTGCCTCATAAAGTCTAAAGGAACAAACAAATTACATTCAGGATTTAAGAAAACCCTCTATATTCTTGGGGACTATTATCTTCTGCACATTTCTTTATAAACATAAGGATAACTAAAATACTATTTTGAAAAGGAAAGAAATTATTATCTATACATCTACTTTTTAAAAAGAGAAACTTAAACCAACATGTACAACTTCACAAATGCTATGGACATCTTTCTTCAACTTCTTTAATTTTAAACTTCATTGGTCTCATATCCAAAAGAGGATGTATAAATGATAGTGTTATCATGTGGCTTAGCATACCCGTCATTGTCATTATCAAACAGCTTTCAAACACTGCCCTTTTGTTGATCTTCACTAACGTCAGTAGGGCCACTGGCTGCTTATGTTAGTTTTGTGAGGAAATACCTAATTTTTGTTACATATAATTATACACCCCAATAAAGAGCTTTGATCTCAGAAAATATATATTTTGCAAAAGGAAGACTATAATTGAGTAAATTAGTATATTAAACTAAAAAAATACTTTAAAAGTAAAATGGGCATTTAGCCTGCTTATGGTTCTTCATAGTTTTTAGTTGTTAATTACCTCTGAGTACCTGAAAATTCTCTAAGGCCATATAAATGGATAAGAGTTGAGTTTATAAGAAAACTTAATTACTTTTTAAATAAGCTGATGCAGTGTACTAGAAGTGATTGATTTCTTCCTGAAAACTCTAGCATTGTTTCATAATTTACTTTTCCAAATACTGCAGTCATTGAACTTCCAGTCAATTTAAGACATTTTTCATATACCTTTGTGAACAGTATGTATATGTATCTGATTTCTACAGTCAGAAAGTGTTCTTAAAATTTCTTCATAAAAACTGAATGACAACTGTTTGAGGTGGAAGAATAAAAGAGGTCAGTATAATCACACTTCTGTCGCAAAAGACTGTGCTATACAATTCCAAATTCAGTGGTTCCCAAAGTGTGGTCTCAGACCAAAAGCATCAGCATCATCTGGTAACTTATTAGAAACGTAAATTACTGGGCCCTACCAAGACCTACTGAATCAGAAACTCTGGGGATGAGGCCCAGCCATCCCTGTCTTAACAATCCCATGATTTTTATGCCTACTAAAGACTGAGAATCAGTATCCTAACTTAATTTTAACTTCAGGAAGCTGCATTCAGCTATATAAATCAGGGGACAGAGTCAGAATGCTTTACATGGGATGTGGGAAGTAGTGAAGAGAAAACATTAAAAAAATACATATTCTGCTTCTAGGGTAGAATAATATCTCTGTTTTACTTCTCTCACCTCTCTTATTGTTGTCGCCAGGACTCTGATCCCTAAATATGGATGTTAATGAGTCCTGGTTAAGACTGTATCCCTAAACCAAAGCAATCTAGAGGAAAAGGGGCATCTTAACAAGAAAATGGGAGAGCCTTGCATCTCTCCATAAAACCTGCAAATATGAAATAATACAACTATCCTTAAATTGTTAGTAGGTGAAACTCTGAAGTTCTGTTCTGGCTATGGTAATGATTGGTGCTAAGTGATACCTGTATCTTCGATAGGGATCTTCTTTAATCTTATGGCACAAACTTGAGATGAGACAATGCTCTTTGGAAGTTCAGTTCATGTAGAGCCACAAAAGGGATGGAGATTTACTCTGACTTTGACCGTAAAGCATCTTTCAGTTACCAAAGTGATAGGGGATCCTTGCAGTATCAGCTGCACAGCTGACCATCTCATTCCATTTAGACTCTGTGAGTCATCACATATTTGAAGAGTATTCACGTGTCTTCTGTTCAATTTAAGCTTGATCAAAGATTTATTTCCCATCAAAGATGAGAAGATTCTTGTTAAGACTAGTTGACAATCTCTGGAATGAATTTCTCTCTCCCCATAGATGCAAAAAGAAGCAGATTAGGATAGCATTGCAAGCCTGAGTAACTTCAGGAATGTGCCCTGGTACTGGCTCATTATTTTCTTTCTCCAGCAGAAAGTCTCACGCTATATTCTCTGAAATCAACATGTTGCCCTTTTTGTAAGGACTGCCTTTGCACTTGTTGAATTACTGGCACAATTTTATTCTTTGAAACCAGAGTAAACAAAATTTGTCCCAAATGTGTTTGATTTTGCACGAATGTACAAATAACTAATTCATGCCACATCTGATATTCATTACCATGCTTCTTTTTCCAGGAGGTAACTGCAAATTGCACACTCAAAAATAAAACTGATCAAGAAAACTGCATTCAAATATTGGCAGGAAAAAAATGCTTTCATTGCAAGAATTTAGACATAATTGCAGGCTTGTAGTTTAAACTTAAGTGATTTGTAAACATTTAATAAAGATGAAATGAAGAAATAACATGAAAGGAAGGCTGAGTGCCAAGATATTGGCAGCAGCATGGATAGTTTATTTCTGTCAATTTTATATGACCACTAAAAGAGGTAATTAAAAGGAGGGAGATACAGTGATTCCATGTTATGTAAATGTGTACTAAATAGACTAAAAAACTTAAGATTTGTGCCAAATCAAATTCTAAAACTTTAACTATCTTTCCAATAATTGTACATCTGTACTAGTCCAGGGTAACCAGGCAGTACTGCAAGTGAAATTGATCAAACAATTCACAAAACCACTCAGTTAGTGTTCAATGAATTCAATAAAATTTGAGAACCACTTCCTGTTGTGGTTTGACAGAGTCAAAGTAGAAGGAAGGAATGGTCATAGTCCTTAGGGAACCTGGAATAATAAACCTATGAGTAATCAAGTAACAATAAAAGAAATAAACAGTTCAGTAAAGTAACACACAGGGCATCACAGGGAGTACATGACAAATTGCCAAAAGTAGAAAGAAAACCAGTATGTGACACAAGTAGCCCCATAATTTACTAAAATAAATATTTGGACAGGAAAAGAGAACATGTCCCCAGAAATGTGGTCAAGGACAAAAGTCTGTTTTCTCCATGGAATGGAGCATTTAGGAGAGAATGACGAGATGTTGGGAGGTCTGATGAGGAAATTAAGATCAATATGTCAGAAGTAACCATCTTGTAGCCAAGTAGAAGTGAGAAGCAGCATTGTGTCCATATTCCTTCTGTCCTAGAACAGCTCCCCAGGAGAAGTCCCCAGAAGCAGCGTGCTTCTGATAGGAATGCTAACAAGATAAGGTGGGGAAGAAGACCAAATCAGAAAGTACAAATGATGCCGAACCACTTTGCACAGCAAACATCTATGACTGGTTCCATCTTCAGTAACTCTCCCCCCCAAAATACTTATGAGTTCGTCTAGCTCTGTCTAAATGTCTTCCAGAACTGTGTCCCATTTTACTTATTATTGAATAGGTACTCAGTAAATTTTGTTTGTATAAGTGAATGGTTTTTAATCATAGGAGAACTCAGACTTAAACCATCCTTGAAAATGAGCTACTGAGTACCATGTGTGTATAGGTATATTTTCCAACTGTAAGTACTATAAAATGTCAGTGTGGTCCATGAGCATTTATTGAAAGAGACTGTTCCTTTCCCTTAACAATGGAGGTCTTAGATACCTTGTTCCCATTTTAAGCTTAAGCTCTTAAAAGAAGAATCCATAAACCTATTCTTTATTTCCTGGATTATTAGGTTTTTAATAAACATCAGTGACTAAACAGAGCAAGACTAGTAGTTGGAAACACTAGAATTCTTGTCTATTTTCCAATAAGCCATTTAACCAGGGAATGCATCTCTGTATCAAATATGTCCTTTCTCAGAAATCTCATGGCGAATAAGGAAATCACACTTGGGTTAGGGAAATGTTAATATTTGTGATATTTGAAGTGATATAATCATAAATCTGGAAAATATTTTTTGTTTTTTTATTTTATTTTTAATTGACAAATAATTGTATATATATTTGCTGGGTACAATGTAATGTTTTCACGTATGTATACATTATGAAATAATTAAATTAAGCTAATTAATATATTCATCACCTTACATACTTTTTTATAGTGCAAACATGTAAAATCTACTGTTAACAATTTTGAAATATAGACTATATTATTATTAACTACAGCCACCATGCTGTGCAATAGATCTCAAAAACATATTCCTCCTGTCTAACTGAAACTTTGTATTCTTTGATTAATGTCTCCCCATTCTGCCCCCCTCACCCTCATTCCCAGCTTCTGGTAACTGCATTCTTGTCTCTACTTCTATGAGTTTGACTTTTGTTTGACTTTTCTTTCCACATATAAGTGAGATCATGCAGTCTCTGCCATTCTGTAAAGCTGGAATATATTGATGTGAGCTCTCCAATACTGTGAAGAAACTCAAGGCTTTTGACGAAGCTCTGTGAAATAAGAGAATTGAAGAAATCAGAGTAATCCATCTTATCCTGAACATTTCCTTGGACTGCAGTCCAGAAATTATCCTTTTTAAATCTGTTTTTAGAATACAGTAAAGTCACTTAGTTGTATGTAGGTGACTTAAAGAAGAGCAGTTCTGAAATGGTCCAAAAGTAGTAAGAACTGAATTGCTAAAGTGAGAAGGAAAGCCCAGGATCTTGGGAGCCCAGAATGAAAGAACCTAGCTTACTGAGGCCTTGGGGGTTGATAACTAGTTTATACCTGGACTGTAGGTGAAATAAGAATGAAGTATGGAACAGAACTAGAGACAGCTGTAGAATCTGTCTGTATAGGTTCACGTGTGCCCAGCTAAAGCAAGAATCGTGACAGGAGCTGGAACTGCCTTGTGCACATAATTAAATCTCAAAATGCTCCAGAGACTGTGGTAAAACAAGTTTTCACTCTAGACAGCTCTGCGTGCTGCAAGGAATCTAATCGTTCCCCCTTGAGTGGAACCACGGGACACAATCCAAAATGGGAAACAAGTCGAGGGGTCCAATTCAGTGCCCACCCTGCAGACCAGGGCTATCACAGCCCGTATCAGGGAAGAGTTTATATTCGATGATGATTAGTTAGATTTCACTTGTGAGATATATCAGAACAAAGCCCTCCTCTTATACATGCATTCACAAGTATGCTATTAAATTATCATTAACATTTTTACTATCCTCTAAACCCTTAAATATCCCAATATTTTGAAATATATCAAAATTACAAAGAGCACTATAAATCTGTTTTTCATAGCCTGCTGTTAAATCCTTAGAATTGTTGTTGACTTGAAGAAGCTTCTTAGAGAATTCTTTCAACTTTAATCATTCTCCTAAAATATGTTAGCAATTTGGGTATCTGGCATCATTCAACTTTGCAACACCCACTAATGAACTTTTTTCTAATCACTGCTTTTCATAATTTGAGGCCTAAAGAGATAGTTATATAAAAAGATTTTCTCTCCTTCTCTGTGTTCTTCCATAAGTAGTTTGTGATATAAGAAGATCCCTCATCTAAAAAAAAAAAAAAAACTCCAGAAGAAATCGTTTAAAAAAAACCCTTAGAAACTTGCCTATGCAGGCTAAATGACCCTCTTTCTTGCCTAAACGCAGTTTCTTTTAGCTACTTATACTCACACATGTGCACACATACACATACTTACTCGAGTACATGCTTATACACACACACGTGCACGAACATGTATACACACCATTATTTTCAGTAGGAAAGTATCATGTACCAAAATTAAACTGATCAAAGTTGATGATGCTTCTGAAAAGATGCCAAACACAGTTCCCCGCTCATTTCTGTAAAATTAACACTGGGAACTGCTAAATGCATGTGTTTACCTATCACAAGAGAATAGGGCACCTTGGACAGCTACTACACTATTTGCTCAACAAAGAATTTTGTTAGTCAAAGTATATAGAAAGAGTTGACAAAATAGAAGTGAGAGTGCAAAGGCGTAACCTCTGAGGCTTTCTCATCTTACACTTCTGCAGCACCATGGCCATGTCTTTACTAATCTTTCTGAAAGATTTACCTGGATTCCATCCTGACCCACCTTTGTATTTTATAGTGAACAAATGAATTTTTAGCAAAACCAACTTTTTAGATAAACCATCATAGAGAGGATTAGAAAATACTAATTATCTGGGACTGACATTGAATCTCCAAGCTCTTTCATTCTTCGGACTTTGGTAAATTATATAGTCATGAAGTAGTCTGGAATAAAACTCCACTAAACAAGCAAGACAGAAAATTCCAGTCATTCATGATGAATTAAACTTCACAGTAAAAGCTGTGCGGCCTTTTTGTTAAAATAGTTCATGACCTGATATATCTTAATCCTGGGAGGTAGCCAGAGAAAAAGTCCTCCCACACAAGTTGGTAAAGATGCAGGGCTTTGTTCTGAACTTTAGTTGTATGAGCTCCCTCCTTTAGTGACTGGGTGAGAAAAGAGCTAGTGATAGAAAGAAGCTAAATGAAAAAAGGAAATATAATTATGGTGCAATTTAAGTAGCTAATGCGAGTTCTGAAAAATCAGGAAAGATTACTTGGTGAATACCTTATTCAAAAAAAAGTTAAATAACAAAACCATTGTAAATTAGAGCTCAACTCTAAGTAAACTGAAAAACCCTCTCATTGATTTTTCAATTTAAGCAGAAAAATGGATTGTGTAAGCATGCCAGGGCAATAGTTTTCAACAAACTACCCTATCACAGATGGTTAACACTCCAAATAAACTATCAGAATATCACTCTATTAGAAAAAGCACTCAGACTATTTTGTGGCTATTATAAATACCTGGCCACAGTTTTAGGGTTCTAATAGAGAGTTTTGAAGAATTATTGGAAAATATGGTTATAATATCAAAGTCAGGAACAGGCAGACTTATACATGATTAGGAGTATTATGAATCTATTACAAAACTTCTTAGGAAAATGCATAGTTTCTGGCCTCATATTAACGGAACAGTTTATAGTGATAAGAGAAAATAAGGAAGACTATGAATTATTTGATTAAATATGAATGGTGTTTGGAATTTTCTCCAGAGCTTAAAAACAAAATCAAGTAAAAGTCCTGAGAAGTGGGAAAAACTAACTGCAAGCAATGGATCTACCTATTTCTCAGTGTAAATCTTGAGTTAGGAAAAGAAGAATCAGTACAGGTTCAAATTCAAAGTCTTTGCAGTTGACTTGGAAAGCCTAAATATTTAAATTATTCTAATGCATAATATATCATTGTTGTGTCAAAGCTATTATTCAGCAGAAAGAAAATACCACTTTCCCTTAGAAGAGGAGAAATAATTTCACTTCTTTGTCACAGTTAGGTGAACTTCTGTATTAATCAGGGTTCTCCAGAAAAACAGAACCAATAGGATATATAGAGAGAGAGAGAGAAGAAGAGATAGTGATTAATTTCAGGATTATGGAGGCTGAGAAGTCCCACCATCTGCTGTCTGCAAGCTGGAGAACCAGGAAAGCCAGTGGTGTAACTCAGTCCAAGTCCAATGGCCTAAGAAGGGGATAAGGGATCATGCTAGTGTAAGTCCCAGAGTCCAAAGGCCTGTGACCCAAGAGCTGTGATGTCTGAGGGCAGATGAAGATGGATATCCCAGCTCAAGAACAGAGAGAGCAAATTCACCTTTCCTCTGCCCTTTTGTTCTATTTGGGCCCTCAGTGGATTGGATGACATCCACACACATTGGTTAGGATCATCTGCTTTACTCAGTCTACCAACTCAAATGCTATCTTTTCTGGAAACATCCTCACAGATACACCCAGAAATACTATTTTACCAGCTATCTGGGCATCCCAGTCAAATTGATACATAAAATTAACCATCACAACCTCTTAATCACAAAGATGACAAGTAGGTAACTGCGGTTGCTAAAAACTTCATGATGTAAGTGTTGTTTGCCCATTGATCAATTTAGAATATATATATACCACATATTATTAGGATGAAATGGTGAATCAGTTATGGGACCTCCCTGGCCCCCCTGCTGAGTGACTTAAGTAACAGTAACACTCTCCCCCCAGCACCACCTACCACAACCACTCAGGTCTCAGGTATGAAAATCAGTCATCTAAAGAAAAAAGCAAAAATGCATGGAATACCTTCTAGGGTAGGAGGCAGGACTGTATTCATACATTTGTGGAGAAAGAAGCAAAATGCAGCTTACAACTGTGCCATGTTGTTCTCTTCCAGGTGCTTCCTCTTACCCTGGGAGACAGGAGCTGCTGTGAGAGGAATTAGAGCAGGAAAGAGAGACATGGAAGGGAACTGGGAGGGAGATAAAAAGAGAGCAAGACAGGAGAGTAGAGAGCAAGACTATATTAATCAAAAGTAGGTTCTACTGAAGTATGTCACAAAATAGTACAGGCATACCTCAGAGATATTTTGAGTTCAGTTCCAGACCACTGCAATAAAGTGAATATCGCAATAAAGCAAGTCACACACATTTCTTGGTTTTCCCAGTGCACATAAAAGTTATGTTTATACTACGCTGTGGTCTATTAAGTGTGCAATAGCATTATGTCTAAAAAACATTGTACATATCTTAATTTAAAAATATTTTATTGCTAAAAGATGATAATGGTTATCTGAGTCTTCAACAAGTCATAATCTTTTTGCTGCTGGAGGGTCTTGCCTCAACGTTGATTGTTGCTGATTGATCAGGGTAGTGGCTGCTGAAGGTTGGGGTGGCTGCAGCAATTACTCTCAAACCCTTTCACTATTTTATCAACTAAATTTATGTAGTATTCTAAATTCTTTGTTGTCATTTCAACAATGTTAACAGCATCTTCACCAGGAGTAGATTCAATCTCAAGAAACCACTTTCTTTGCTCATCCATGAGAAGCAGCTCCTCATTTGTTAACATTTTATCATGAAATTGCAGAAATTTAGTCACATATTCAAGCTCCACTTCTTTTTTTTTTTTTTTCCTTTTTGAGACCGGCCACACCGCACTCAGCCAGTGAGCGCTGTGAGCGCACTGGTCATCCCTATATAGGATCCGAACCCGCGGCGGGAGCGCTACTGCACTCCCAGCACCGCACTCTCCCGAGTGCACCATGGCCTCGGCCCCTCAAGCTCCACTTCTAATTCTAGTTCATTTGCTATTTCTACCACATCTTCAGTGACTTCCTCCACTGAAGTCTTCCCTCAAAGTCATCCCTGACAGTTGGAATCAACTTCCTCCAAATTCCTGTTAATGTTGATATGTTGACCTCCTCCCATGAATCATGAATGTTCTTAATGGCATCTAGAATGGTGAATCCTTTCCAGAAAGTTTTAAGTTTACTTTGCCCAGATCCATCAGAGGAATCACTATCTGTGGCAGCTATAGCCTCACAAAATGTATTTCTTAAATAATAAGATTGAAAGTCAAAATTACTCCTTGAGCCAAGGGATACAGAATGGATGTTGTATTAGCAGGCATGAAAACAACATCAATCTCCTTGTACACCTCCATCAGAACACTTGGGTGACCAGGTGCATTGTCAATGAGCAGTAATATTTTGAAAGGAATCTTTTTGTCTGAGCAGTAATTCTCAACAGTGGGCTTAAAATACTCAATAAATCATGCTGTGAACAGATGCACTGTTGTCCAGGCTTTGTTGTTCCATTTATAGAGGACAAGCAGAGTAGATTTAGCATGATTTTCAATGGCCCTAGGATTTTTGGAATGTTAAACGAGCATTGGCTTCAACTTAAAGTCACCATCTGCATTAGCCCCTAACCAGGAGTCAGCCTGTCCTTTGAAGCTTCGAAGCCAAGCATTGACTTCTCCTCTCTAGCTATGAAAGTCCTAGATGGCAACTTCTTCCAATATAAGCCTGTTCATCTACATTGAGAATCTGTAGTTTAGTGTTGCCACCTTCACCAATTATCTTAGCAAGATCTTCTGGATAACTTGCTGCACCTTCTACATCAGCATTTGCTGCTTCACCTTGTAATTGTATGTTATAGAAATGGCTTTTTTCCTTAAACTTCATGTACTAACCAACCTCTGCTAATTCTGGACTCTTTTCTGCAGCTTCCTCTCCTCTCTCAGTCTTAATAGATTTAAAGAGAGTTAGGGCCTTGCTCTGGATTAGGCTTTGGCTTAAGGGAATGTTGTGGCTGGTTTGATTTTCTATCCAGACCACTAAAACTTCCTCCATATCAGCAATAGGTGTGTTTCACTTTCTTATTATTCATGTGTTCACTGGAGTAGCACTTTTAATTTTCTTCAAGAACTCTTCCTTTACATTCACAACTTGGCTATTTGGCACAAGAGGCTTAGCTTTCAGCCAATCTCAGCTTTTGACTTGCCTTCCTCACTAAATCATCTCTAGCATTTATTTAAATTGAGAGATGTGGGACTCTTACTTCCACTTGAACACCTACAGGCCACTGTAGGGTTATTAATTGAACTAGTCTCAATATTGTGTGTCTCAGGGAATAGGAAGGCTCAAAAAGAGGGAGAGAGATGAGGGGACAGCTGGTCAGTGGAGAAGTCAGAACACCCACAACATTTATCAGTTAAATTTGTCATCGTATATGGGCACAGTCATGGCGTCCCAAAATAATTACAATAGTAACAACAAAGATCACTGATTATGGATCACCATAACAGATATAATAGCAATGTAAAAGTTTAAAATATTGCAAGAATTACCAGAATGTAACAGAGACACGAAGTGAGCACATGCTGTTGGAAAAATGGTGCCCATAGACTTGTTCGACACAGAGTTGCCACAAACCATTGATTTGCAAAAAGTGCAATATCTGTGAAGCACAATAAAGGGAAATATAATAGAACAAGGTGTGCCTATATTATTATTACCAATTAATTACCAGCATATTTTCTTCAAAAGACTGATGAGGGAAAATAGAAAAGATGACACCTAAATAAATCAATTTTGCCATTTTTATAAAATTCACTAGAGAAGTCTTTAAATTTGGGATTCCATTGTTTAACGTGTTTTTGAGAATCTATACGTTACAGACCAGTGCTTCTCAAACTTTAGCGAACTTGCAAGTTACCTGGGGATTCTGTTAAAATAAAGATTCTACTTCAGTAGGTCTGGACTGAGGCCCAGTATTACACATTTCTAACAAGCTCCCTGATTTTGTTAATGTATTCAGAGCCCATCTTGTGGTGACTGACAACGTGCTTCCCACCAAGAAGCTTATATGTGTGATGATTCTTCATTCTCTATTTTCTGCAGCAGCAAAATGTGGTATAATTTGAATAGAATCAAATTTGTGTGTTGTGATTTTTCAAAAAGATATTTTTCTTTTTTGGTTAGATACTAAGTTTCTCCCACATAAGTTCCTTTGTAACAGCTATAGCCATAATACACAGATGTCTGCTTACCTGCTAATTAATAATATTTTCTTCTGTAGTGGCATGTTTTTATGCTTGAATGCTCAGGAGGATTCCAGAAAGTAATCTTTAGTAGCAAAGAGTGGTAGAAACTCCATGAAACTAAGCAAGAGACAAAAGTTCCCGTCTGAGTCTTCCCCTAAGTGACTTGTTGACTGTATTAAATCAGTTAATCTCTCAGCACCTCAGTTTTCTCAGCTGTTCAAAATAAGGATTGGCTTTTCTAGCTCTTATTCAAAATAATTTTAAAAAACTAGAAAGAGAGACAACAGACAGAAAATGAGTACATTTTGTCAAGGCTAAAAGCCTTGTGGATGTATGGTAATTGTATAGTTCTTGATTAAGACATGCCTGGCATTTAAACTGTTTCCATTGATAGGAGTTCTTCTTTGCCTTTTGGATTTCATTTTTATGAGAAAAACATACCAGGGCAAGCTAAAATCTGCCCTGGGAAGAATGCAGGTGCTTTCTGTGATTATAATAGCATTAATGACTCAGAAACAAAAAAAAAAAACCAGACAGTTCTAATGAACTGAAGCTTTATTGACAAAACAGTTCACACTTAGTACTGGTTGTTTGCTAAAAGTCTGGGTCAAATCACTGAAGCTTTAAAAGATAGAATGCTGCAGTCTTTCCCCCAGGCACGGACATGTGTAATTATTGTGGTTCATGCCACAGCTCAAGACTCCATTTCAATCCTACTTCCGAAAGGAGTTATTTTTATTTTGGTGCACAGTAAATATACACTTTGTGTGAATTAATATAAATTCCTTTAAAGTGTAAAGGTTTCAGCACTAACTGTGACCAGCCCTTTATTATTTTCTTGACTTTTGAATTAAGATTTTCTGCCTTCATTGGGGACAGGAGTACCTTTCAACAAAGAACAATCTGTTTAAAGTTTACACGTTTGCTCATTTCACATTGTGGAATTTTTTTCAGCCCCAGACTCAAACCAGGCTCATAATCAAAGCAATGGCTCTGGACTGAGTTTGTGCATTATTTTCATTTCATATGAACCATAAGGAAGTCTATGTGCTAGTTATCTGTTGCTGTGTAACAAATTACCCCAAAACTTAGCAGCTTAAAACAATAAACATTTATTATCTTGTGGTTTCTCTGGGTCAAGAATTGAGGTGTGATTTGGCTGGGCTTTGGGTCTCTCACAATGCAGTCATGTCAAGGCTTGACTGGGAAGGATCCACTTCCTAGCTTACTCACTGGTAGCTGTTAACAGGATTCACTTGCCGCCTCAGTTCCTCATGAGTTCTTCTGCTTTCAATTCCTTCAATTCCTAATACACTCTGCACAGAGCATCTCACAACCTGACAGCTTTCTTTTTTTTTTTCCCTCCTTTTTGTCTTTTTTTGTGACCGGCAACGGATCGCAACCCTCAGTGTCGCGCCCGTACCGGACCGGGACCGGCAATGGGATGGCAACCCTCGGTGTTGCTCCCGCATCTCGCTCAGCCAGTGAGCGGCCGGTCTGTATGTGGGATCCGAACCCTCGGCGGGAGCGCCGCCGCGCTTCCCAAGCAGCGCACTGTAGCAGTGCGCCACCGGGCCGGCCCTAAGCTAAACGGATCGCAACCCTCAGTGTCGCGCCCGTACCGGACCGGGACCGGCAATGGGATGGCAACCCTCGGTGTTGCTCCCGCATCTCGCTCAGCCAGTGAGCGGCCGGTCTGTATGTGGGATCCGAACCCTCGGCGGGAGCGCCGCCGCGCTTCCCAAGCAGCGCACTGTAGCAGTGCGCCACCGGGCCAGCAACAACCTGACAGCTTTCTTCATCAGAATAAGCAGGTGAGGGGGCAAGAAATGATGCCATCAGGAGAGAATGTTAATAAGACTGAAATCACAATCTTTTGTAACCTAAGCATGAAAGTGACAACCCATTACTTTTGCCTTACTCTGTTCATTAGAAACAAGTCACTAGGTCCAGGCCCCACTCAAGGGCATGAGTGCCAGGAGGCTGGCGTCATTGGGAGCCATGTCAGAAGCTTCCTGCCACAATCTGCAATTAAAATTCCCCCTGAATTGACTCCAACCAAAACTTTAGAGTTAAATCCTGAATTTTATTTTTTGAAAAGTAAAACATGAGTTAAAAGCAAAATGCACCCATTCCACAGCAGTTCAGGAGACGGATGACTCATTCAGATATGCAGCCTGATGGGTGTGGTCAGCCACTTAGGCAAAGCACTGTCCAGAAGAAGAGCCTAGCTCCTTCTAACAGCTCCTTTAGAGTAAGTGTTCCCTTTTCTTCTTCATTGACCTGGGACATCTACAATGCTGTCAGTCTTCTCCAAAACCACTCCTAAATGATCTATCCCCTTTGATTTTAAAACTCTTTAAAATTTTTTTCTTTCCTCTTTAAAAAAATTATTTATTTATTTATTTATTTATTTATTTATTATGAATATTCATGAGACACGAAGCTGATTGTCCCCCCTCCTGCCTATGATGCGGGGGCCAGATTCATACTGGGGGCATACCCACCACCAGAAATTACCCTTGTACCTCCCGTTCCCTTCCAATTATCCCCCAACCTCCTTCCCCCTTCCCCTCTCCCCACAACTCCAATTTGTAGTACTAGGAATGCTCCCTCCCTCTGTTGGATCACGACACCACTGTGGTCTTTCTTTCCTGCCTTCCTTTCTCTCTGAGCTCCCACATATGAGTGAGCACATGTGGTATTTATCCCTCTGTGCTTTGCTCGTTTCACTCAACATAAGTTTCTCCAGGTTCATCCATGTTGCCAATGGGAGTATTTCATTCTTTTTTATGGCAAAGTGGTATTCCATAGTGTATATATACCACAGTTTCCTTATCCAGTCATCTATTAATGGACATTTAGGTTGGTTCCATATCTTGGCTATTGTAAACAGAGCTGCAATAAACATGGGAGTGCAGGTATCTCTTCAACATGACGATTTCCATTCCTCTGGATGTATACCCAGAAGAGGGATTGCTGATCATATGGAAGATCTATCTGTAGTTGTTTGAGAAATCTCCAAATTGTTTTCCAAAGTGGTTGTACTAATTTACAGTCCCACCAAGAGTGCAGTAGTGTTCCCTTCTCTCCACACCCTCACCAGCATTTCTTATTCACCATCTTTTTTATTATAGCCAGTCTAACTGGAGTGAGCTGGTATCTCAATGAGGTTTTAATTTGCATTTCCCTGATACTAGTGATGTTGGCCAACAGATACATGAAAAAACGTTTTAAAAATTAAAATCTTCTTTTACTTCACTCTACAAGTAAACAATATCCATGAAACAAAAACTTTATGAGCAAGCACAAAAACTCCCTTTATTTTTGCAAATTAACATGTACTCACATGCATGTAACATAAAAGAAAAATAAACACTGTTCTTGCTTTATATGTTAACTTTTGTCTTAGGCATTGTGATATTTGTGTGTTCATTAGGGAATCATGGAAAATATTCTCCATCTCTCCCATGCAAATCCCTGTTCTGTTTTGCTCACATTTTTCTTCCCACAGTCAATTCAACAACCTGCTCCTAGAACCATCATTTTTATATTTAAATATGTTTATATCTTTTCTTTTGCTTCAAAAGTCTACTAGGAAATATGTGCTAAACATAACCTAATGTTACAATAAATAGGTTGTGTAAGAGTTAAAAAATTTAGAAGCAACAAAATTCAACATGAACTTTCTTAGGGTCTTAAGGCTTAGGTATCTTGATAAGAGGCATGATAGTGACTTATTTTTCAACAGGAGGCCACTGATGAAATAGAAGAGCACTCTAAGGGAAAGAGAAAAGATATATATAACCAAAAAAGAGAAAAATCAGTGAAGGTGGAAACCGAGCAATCCAGGCAATTGAACAATGTAAGGAAAACCTGTAAAGTCAGGTGGTGAAAGGAAGGCCACCAGCCATACCTAGTCTCCCCCAAAAGAATATGCTAGTAGCCAGATTGTGAATTAACCAGAGCGAAAGAATAGAGAAAAGCTAATGAAAAGCTAAGTTATTTAAAAGTGTAATTAAAATCCAAAGGATGAGATTTTTTGGTAAAGAAGAGGGAAATGGACCGAACTTTCTTAAATTCCTTTTCAAAGTACATAATATAGTTCTCTATGGAGTTCAGTACATTTTCTCCTTAGTTTGCTCTTCCCCAGATTACTTTCTAGATTTGTCCAGGTGTCTCTGATGCCAATAATAAAAAGCTCTGTGGGCCTGTTGAGTGGGTTGTGGGATAAGAGGGTGCCTTGCAGCCAGGTAGAAGCCAGCCTCTGACCTCAGGCCTGGAACACCCTGGGGAGACTGGTCTGTTCCGTGAAGCAAGCAGTGAAAGCTGGAGCAGCCCTCAGCGGGGCTGACAGTCAGATCTGGTTCCTTTTACCGTGAAGCCCAGAGGGAAAAAAAGCATTATGCTCATACTCTGTCTCCTCATATTCAGCCATCCATTTGCCTAATACAATCTCTTGACATAAGTAGCCCTACTAAATTCCTCTTTCTTCATCACTAACTCTAAAATGACAGCTTAAGGATTATCCTTTCTGCCACTTACCATGAAACACAGCTTCAAACCAGTTTGTTGTAGGTTTCAGAGCTTAACCACATAGCTCACAACTGAGTGGATAATCAATCATTCTGTGACTAAATCCATCTGGAGCAAATTTGAAGAAATGGCCATGTAGGTTTCTTTTGGGGGAAAAAGAAAAAAAAAGACACTAAACTGAAACCAGGGTTGATCTTTTCCAAGGTTCAGGAGAAAAAAAAGCTATAAAATTCAGCAGTGACTCCCCCCCCCACCCCAACTCATGCATACTCTCTGAGTAGGATTTGTTCTGTCCTCCATTCTGCATTGCATTTAATCCTTCAGAGAGGCGGCCTGCAAATGTATTGGAGCAGAGTCCACTTCCAGGAGAATGAGGTCACGATTCCTCCTTGGGTAGAAGGGAAGGGTGACATGGTGTTGCCGCGTGTTACCGTAACTCCATACTGCTCTTAAATTCCCAAGTACGCAAGGTTCACCTGTTTCCAAGCCATTCTTTCTGGACCCTCTAGGCATTAAAGGACAATTTAAATACCAAGAGCCTTGGTTTTTAAGAATTTTGCCTGCCTTTCTTTCTCTAGATCCCAAATTGTTAGAGTAAATTTAGGATATATTTCTCCATGTATACCCTGAAATCTGCACCATTCATGCATTAATTTGTTCAATTTTTAGTTATTTATTCATCAACTCATGTATCAGTGCATTCCATTAATACATGTTCACACTATTCTAGACATAACTGCTATTGTATTAGGCATACAAGGCAGACTTTTCAGTCTGTCTGAACAGGTAAGATAAGACTAGATTTTTAAAAATTAAATGATACAAATAACTCAGCTCAGTGATTCAAGCCAACAAATCCAGTTAAGAGCCTCAGTTCCCATGTAATCAATGGTAAATAGTGTTACCGAAAAACCCAGAGGAATCAGAGGCGGAATTGGTGCTGCAACCAGGTGTCCAATTAGGACTTTTCAGAGACAGTGGATGTAATCTAAGTCATGAAGAATGAACTGGATGTGAATAAACCTGAGCTGTGCAGGAAGGGCTTTGCTGGGGGGACACCCCAGATATGGCATAATGGTGACCATATTGTGTCACTATTTGGGCTGGGAGAAAGGGGGGCTACTGTGGATGCAGCAGCAAACAAATTAGAAAAGTCATTGGAAGACAGTTTAGGTATGACCCTGAATTCTTGGTTAAGCCATTTAGATTTAGCACTGTCATACAAGTGGAAGATTTTGAGCATGGAGTGACATAATGAAAACACTACCTCCGGATAGTTGTAAGATGAGGAGGAAAATAAGCATCCACATATGGTTAGATGTGTTAAATCATCCCAATAGGACTAGGATGGGGGATAGGGAAGGAAAGAGCACACATCAGTCTGATTTATTGAAAAGTGAGTAAGTTTTGCAAGAAAGAATTGCATTACATTCAAGTATTGTACACACAGCAATGATGCTAGTAAGAGGCATAAAAGGAGAGTTTGATCACAAGGACTATTTTCAGGATCATAATAATTACTTAAAAAATTGTTTCTAACAGACACATTCATTATTTTTGTATGCAAGAGCTTCTCCTGAGTCAAACATTCATTCTGAACAAGTTTGACTCCTAGTAAGGTAAATGGTTTATAATATTCCTTAGCAATATATTTATTCACAGGTATTACAAAGGTAAGCATCAATTACAAATTAACAAGATAGTATAATTTCAGCTCCGGCACCCTATGAAATAACCAGTTAGGAGCTAAATATGCCCTTAAATGATCTTCTGAACAATAAGCCTTTCTGCCTCATGCCCATATCCATTAAACTGTTGAATGTTCATTAGTCATAATGTATAGCTGAAGGAATATTGAGAAAGTCTTCAACTATAAACTATGTCTAAACATAGATTATTAATAGCAGTTACTGTTATTTTAACATGTTTAAGGCTTTGACCCTGCAAAATGCAATGAACTCAACCTAAGCAGACTCATGCCCTGATTATAACAAGGTTTGTGCAATTATTATGGAAATTATGGTAAGAGGCATTTATCCAGAGGCCCACTCTCCCCACAAGCCCCCACTGTTCATTCTGCAAATAAGCATGAACTAAGGAGTAATCTGGTCATGCAGATACAGGAGAGCAACGAGTTCTCCTGATATGTCTAGGGGAAATGCATTCTCTGGTTAAAAATTATTTTTATTTCAAACTAAGAATTTAAAAGGAGTATGGAAAGAGGAACATTTGTTTGGAAGTCGGGGTGAGGCTGGACTGCTAAACTGATAAAGCAAAAATTTAAGAACATAAGAATATGTAGGTTAGCTTATGGAATAATCCAGAGGAATTTTAACTGGATTTAGATCTCACTTCACTAAGTCTTGACTCGGCTTTTTTTTCTTTGAAAATTCTACAGCTAGTTTGCAAAGGTAAGACACCTAGATTGTCCATTTATTGACCTATTTAAGTTTTTTTCTGAAACACTTTATAAACAATAGTCACGCCTATACTTTTTCTTCTCAAGAGTGGGAGGGTCTGCTGCAAATGATGTGGTAGTACCTGGATTTACTTTCTAAATTTCATATTGGATTTAGGAATAATAATATGGGGGGAAATTTAACAATGCTTAACACTGCTTGCAGTTGGGGAGATGGCACAAAACCACAAACTAGGTATACTGTCCGGATCCTTAAACATAATTTCCAAGTGTGAGATTATTTTACAGACCTGAGTAACTACTGTTTGCAAAGCATAGCAGTTGCTGAGAGTACAAAGATATAAGCTATTGGGGCCTACCCTCAAAGAGCTCACAGTCTTTGAGGAAGCAGACAGTAATTACAATGAGACATGTTGAGTCCCATTTTAGGGACTTCCTAGAGAAGGTGACACCAGGCCTCTGTGTTAGGAAGTTATGGAAATTAGACTTCAGTGAACCAGGGAAAGGAGAGAAAGAGAATGAATGTTCCAGGCAGAGAGAACAGCATTTGCTAAGGTTGTGAGTAAAAGACAGAAGAAAGGAACAACAGTTGTTCTCCATGATTTCAGTGTGCCACGTGTGAGGACAGACCAGAGTCAAATCATGAAGGGCCTGGCATGTCATGTCAAAAGGTGTGCGTTTCATCCTGAAGATGTTGGGAGACAACATAATCAGTTTTCCTTTGTACCAAGCAAAAGATGTCCTGTATCAATATGAAATTTACTTATGCAAATCTAAACGAAGTCGACCCTTTTTGCTCACAGAAGAATTAAATGCATGAAATGCATCGTTTACTTTTAAAATTTATTTCTGAATTCTAATTTTTTAACGTGGTTAGACAATTTTATTGTAGCCAATTAGGACTGGTTTTATTCTCCATTTGTAACAGTGCTACAAAGGCAGATTAAGGATAGATTTCATTCTAAAAATAGCACAGGTCTGTTTGTAAACTCAAATTGTTGTCAAATATAATGCAGTGGGTAAAATATCTTAGCCTGAGGAAAAGCTGCAGAAGTCAAACCAGCCTTAGAAAACCACTCAGCATTTAGTGCAATATTTCAAACCATTTATAATTTCTCTCCACACAGAATATCACTGTATTCTTGTAATTCTTAATGTAAATCTTGTGTAAATATTGAATGTAAATGCTGTGTAAGAATGTAAATCTTAAAAGATTTTTACTCTTTGAGGTTTGTTCCATTTTAGAGTTTGTACTAAAACTTATTTGAAGACTGTATTGAAAACAAAATTGTAACTCAGCCTTTGCAGAAGCTATGAGAGGCTCTGCACATTGACCTTGACACAGAATCTCCTAATCTTGTACAAAAAAAAAAAATTGTTATAGTGATAGTATAATGTATAATTACTATGGAAGCTTAGAATAGACAGTGCTAGAATTTATACATCAAAACTGATAAAAGAGCTCAATTGCTATTTTCAATGAGCTAAGGCTATAAAAAAATACCTTCTTGCTAATTTTTTTATTTTGATTGTACATATCTGTGGGGTACAACATTGAATATCAATACTTGTGTGCAATATGTGATGCTCAACTCAGGATAATTACTACATTCATCATTACACAATGTAATCATTTTTTGTGGCCCTTTGCCAATTTCTCATTAATCCTCCTCCCTGCTCCCATCTCCAGTGGCCTCAATTCCATTCTTTCCTTTTGAAAGTTCAACAAATTATTGTGATTGTTGTCTTTTATTTATTTGATTATTTATTTATTTATTTATTTTAGCTCTCACTTATGAGTGAAGACATGCAGGATTTCTCTTTCTGTGCCTGGCTAGTTTCACTTAACATAATTTTCTCTGAGTTCATACATGTTGCTGCAAATGGCAGAATTTCATTCTTTTTTATGGCAGAGTAATATACCATTGTGTATTTTTACCTTATCCAGTTATCTGTAAATGCACATTTAGTTTGGCTCCAACTCTTAGCTATTGTAAATAGAGCTGCAATAAATATGGAAGTGCAGGTATCCCTTTGACATGATGATTTCCATTCCTTTGGGTCTATACCCAGCAGTGGGATTGCTGGATTGTATGGTAGTTCTATTTATAGTTGTTTGAGGAACGTCCATACTGTTTTCTGTAATGGCTGCACTGATTTAACATTCCCACCAACAGTGTACGAGGATTCCCCTTTCTCCACATTCTCATCAGCATTTGTTACTCTCTGTCTTTTTGATAACGGCCAGTCTAACTGTCATGAGATTATAACTCAGCGTGGTTTTGATGAGGCTATAAGATTACGTAGGCCTCTGATGTGTGCCTGGGCTTATCCAGCTGCTGGTTTCCTAATGCAGAATGCCAGGATTCAGTGGTCAGAGTAAAACTTGTTTAGAACCCTGAACCACACAAGGTGCCACAGACAGCCCTTTATCCTGAAGGTGGCTTTAAATAAGGATGAAGTGGGGAGTGGCCATCAGGGGCCTCACCAAGTCAGTTGACTTTCCAGAGACAGCAAGCATGCTGCTACGTCTCTCTCTTAACAAGGACAATTTGCTCCTACAGCTGTCCCAAATGTCAGTTAGACAAGCTGCTTCCTGTATTACTCTTGTGTTCACCAAAGGAGCCTAAGAAAAGAAGCATAAAGGTGGATGTGAGCTGGACCTTGAAGGGAAATCTACCCTAGCAAGGTAGAGGGGGCTAGAGGGAGACTCAAGGACAAGAGCAGACAAGAGGCAAAAGTGTGTTGCACATGAGTCTGTGAGTAGGTAGCCTGGCTGATAGGGAGGGTCATTTAAGATGGCACTGGTGAGTTGGAGCACAAGGAAAAGTTTTTGTGTATGGAACCACCTGTTATATTACAATAAAGGTACAGATCAGTCATACAGCACCATCTGTATTTTATTAACATCTACATGTGCAATCACAGGCAGGCCTTGGAGCTGTGGGAGGCTGACAGCAGCCCAGCCACACTAGGAAGGTGAAGGTGGCAGGGAGGTGGCCCTCACACCACCTCGAATGTGGCAGCAGTCAGAGCTCTCAAGTCAAAAGAATGGTCTGAAGGGCACATGCAAAATTGAATAGTTAAATGGAAAGAAGGAGTCAGAAATGCAGGATGGAGATAGGTAGGATAGGAAGACAACAGAGAAGGAAGTCAGCCTTACCACAGGCTGATTTGTCATGCTGTTACCATAAATATGGTGCTTTTCTTCAGGCTTTAAATTCTTTCATTTTTCCTGTTAATTCTCCATTATGCCCTTAATATGGGAATAAGAGACAATCATATACATATATATAATTTACCTTCAGTTATAGTTATAATGAAAACATTTGGAAGAGGCCATTTGGTATTCAAAGAAATCAAAATTAACTTTCTGAAAGAATATATTTATAATATGCCATAGTTTTACTATAAAACCACACAGTACTTAAAAAACAAAAACTGGCTCCAAATCAAACTCTCCCATGTGATATGACTGAATTGATGCTTCATTAAATACAAGCGGTGTAGATCACATTCTGTTTGGTGGAGACTCCTTAGACCTGCTCATTTGATAAGTCAGGTATCCAGTGTTTTCATCTTAGAGTCTGACTCTGAGCCTTGTCCTTAGGAACGAACAACCAGGAACCCTTGTCCTGGGTTTGTATGCAGTTATTTCTACAACATTTGAAAATATTCTCTATTTGTTCTCTAGTCCTGATTTATAATTTCGTTACTGCCTGCTGTACGGCCAAGGCACTACCAGCACCGCCCTCTCCCGAGTGAGCCACGGGGCCAACCCTGAAGAGAACTTTCTATTCATCCCACTCTGCTAACGGAGCCCTTTAATCCTGTCCAAAAAGATGAGTCCATTTTTAGACTCTTCTTTAATCCTATAGATTAAAGGGAGGAAGAAGTCACTGCTAAAAAATGAAAAAGGAGGGAAAAAGAAATAGAGACAATAACCATGGCCCTAAGAAAGCAAGAACATGTTGTTCAGGTTTCCCAGGATCCAACATTTTAAGCTAGAAAGGGGAGAAGAGATTAGAGCTAGATACTTTTTAAAAGAGCACTCAGGAGCTCATCAAAGTAAGCATTAATTTCAGATTCTTAAAACTGAAACAGATCTCAGAGAATGTATTTTCTGAGAAACTTGTTTTCTCCCCCAATAGAATTATAAGGTAAAATGCCCCCAGACTCATTTAAAAGTCTATTTTAGGGCCAGACGCTCCCGCCGAGGGTTTGGATCCCACATACAGACCAGCCGTTCACTGGCTGAGTGAGGTGCGGACGCAACACCGAGGGTTGCGATCCCGTTGCTGGTCCCGGTCCGGTACGGGCGCAACACTGAGGGTTGCAATCTGTTGCTGGTCACGAAAAAAGACAAAAAAAAAGGGAAAAAAAAAAAAGTCTATTTTATATGCTAGTTACGTTGAACTAAAATCTGCCTCCTTTGCATTTATACCCATTCCAGTTCTGCGTTTTGGAAATACATGATCAAGGTCTTTTCCTTCTGTAAGCAGCCCTTCAAAACCCTGAAGTCGTCTATTTTATATGCTAGTTACGTTGAACTGAAATCTGCCTCCTTTGCATTTATACCCATTCTAGTTCTGCCTTTTGGAAATACATGATCAAGGTCTTTTCCTTCTGTAAGCAGCCCTTCAAAACCCTGAAGTCCGCTCTCATGGCCAACCATCTCAAGTACAGATCTCATCTCTATTTTCTTCTCTTGTAGATCGAGCACAGTAGGAAGATACTTATATTGCAAAGTTAACTTTCTTTTGGTTGGTATATTTTCCATCTTTTTTCTTTCAACCTGTGTCCTTATATTTAAATTAGGTCTCTTGAAACAGCATATTTGGGTTTCATTTTTAATCAACATGACAATTTTTCTTTCTTAGTGAGAGCACTTAGTTCATTTATATTTAATACAACTACTGATATGCTTAGGTTTAAAACTACCATTCTACTATTTGCCTTCTATTTGTCCTGCACATTTTAGTTTCCTTTTTTTTTTCTTTCTTGTCTTTTCTTTAGATTGGTATAGTATTTTGTATTATTCCATTTTTCCCTCTAGTAGCTTTGTAATTTTATATTCTTTTAGTTTTCCTTTAGTGTTTTACTTAGGGATTACACAAACATGCATCCATGTCTTATCAAAATCTAAAATAAATTACAGTAGTAGTTTTAACTCTTCCCAGACAATGCAAGGGCCTTAAAATATTTAAACTCTACTTACCCTCCTGCCAACCTATATAATTATTCTCATGTATCTTAATTCTAAGTATTTTATAAATCACAAAATACCTTACTATTAGTGTTTTTACAATTATTATTCATTTAGATCCACCCACATATTTATCCCTTTTATTGCTCATTATTGTGCTAGAATTCTGAATCAAAAAAAAGAAATGAAAAAATTTAGTGCAAATTTGGTAAGTCCATCTTCTCCCCTTATCCTATTTCTTTGCTCCATTTGGAATTCAAAAAACATAAGGACCTTGAGGAATATGGGGAAACATTGTGCAGAAATATAATAAGTAAGATGTAATGAAATGGGCAGGAAACTATACACAAGAAGGTAACATGCTCTGAAGGCAAGAGGCACGAAGATACACTTTGCTGAAAAAGACTTAGGCAGTTAATGAGTTGAAGTATTGCAAGGTTATACACATAAGGACCTTGAGGAATATGGGGAAACATTGTGCAGAAATATCATAAGTAAGATGTAATGAAATGGGCAGGAAACTATACACAAGAAGGTAACATGCTCTGAAGGCAAGAGGCACAAAGATACACTTTGCTGAAAAAGACTTAGGCAGTTAATGAGTTGAAGTATTGCAAGGTTATACTCACCAAATTTAGTAGTATGCCTCAATTTAGTGGGCACAAAAGCTGTTTCTTGTTGATTGAACAAGTATAATGTAATTGGTCTCATACAATTAGGAGGTCACCAAGCCATGCTTATTATAATTGGCATTGCCAGAGCCGGGGCTTATGTGACCTCAAGTGATGATTTGCCTAAAGGAGTAAGCCAGGAATGTGTGTGCTTTGGGCTAGGAAGACTGACTGATCTGGCTGTAAGACCTCCGGGAAGGAGGCCAAGAATCAAATTACAGCATTCAAGCAGAGCTTGGTGGACTCAATTGAATGTAGTTAGTCTCCATTCAGTTCCTCAATCTCCAGGGTTTAATCCGAGACCAGGGAGGTGGGGGATGTGGGAAAAGGTGAGGTTCAGTAGTGGGGCACCGGGAAAACACAACTGATGTGTCAGTGTGAAGGCATCCCATTATAGGGTGTGATGATAATTCCTCCAAAGGCCATTCACTTTGAAGCAGGTCCCCACTATGTATAACATGGGCTTAAACCTTCACACAGACAGTGTTTAATTCCCAGTACTGACCACCTTGGAGCAGAGACTGATTACTACTTGTTTCCAAACATAATTTTACCTCCACAAGGTTGCAGACTGATGATTGGTTGTGATACCCCAAATACCAGGACCATCTTTTCCCAAACATTTTTTTAAATGAACAATTAAATTTAAGAAGAAAAAAGTGAGTTTAGCTGGGTATGACATATTCACATAGATGCCAGAGATTGCTCCGAACAATTAACAATCATTTATCAGTAGAAAACGTTGTTTCCTTAAGATTCTGAAAGGAATATGCTTCATTTTGCCAGTGAGCAAAAAGATATGAAGAATGAAAATCAAAACTTTTGTTTCCTTGCTCACCCTTCTGTCTCAGCCTATGACCAGTTGGTTCATTTGGTTGTGTGCAGTACAGATGAGTCACAGATTGATCGTTCACATGCATCAGTTGGTTTTCTTCCCCATGTTCATGAAGTACATTAACCTCATCCAACCATCTTGCAAATTTTCCAATCAAATTGCAAATGTGGAACACTATTGCCTGCAGAAGAAACTAGGTGAGAGGAAGTGTATTTGCAATGCAAAGCCGTCATTATTTCTGGAAAAGCAGCTCCAAGTACATGTAGCATGATTTTCCCATATGCGAACAGCGTATTGCAGGGTTCTGTTAGAACACACTGCAATGCCAAGGACTTCCAGGACACTTGATTCACCACTCTCTAAAACAAAGAAATGAACTATCAGGGATATTTGTTGATTTTGGTGATATTTTTGTTTATCATTTAAAGCACACCAAATTATTAACAATCTGTTTGTCCAGAACTGATAAGAATCTAGAACTATAAATCTACTGCTAGCCATCAATGAAGACAGTTCTCATTTTTAAACTTAATATCAGTGTTTATTTTCTCCACAAAAACTGCTTAGCTTGAGTGAATTCTAGCTGATCATTTCAGAAGGGTGAAAAGCTAACTAGAACTGGGCATTTGGCCCAGATAAATGATTCCAGTACTATGAAGGAAGCAGCAAGGGAACTAGAAAGACTTTGACAAAAATTGTTGATAATTGGCTAAGGACTAGGGAGGGAAACTGAAAACTTGGAGAGCTATGCATGTTATTATTCTAAGTAGAAGGAAGATGCAAAGGAAGAATCAAGGTGCTACAAGATTAAAAATCCTCTCTTTAATGCTAAGAAAAATTAAAAATATATATGACTACAGTTCTGCTATCCGGAACTCTTAGGAAATAAGTCTTTCTGAAGACCTAAAGTACAGAAGCAAAATGGGAATCTTAGGTTTGAATCTGCTCTGTATGAGTTAAGGCAAGCCACCTCACCGAGTCTACGTTTCAGTGAATACTCCAAATAACTATAAGGTCTTCACCCAGTGAGTCCCTTTTATTTAAAAAGTTTTGTATAGTAGAAAGAGTGCTTTGGTAAGAACCAATTTATCACCCTGTCACTAGAAAGGATTAGGAACAATCATTCTGAGCAGACGAGTATCTAAAATCATTAAGAATGGGAAAAAAGAGGCCAAGAGTAAAGTAGCTCCTCCTTATAGCAAACATGAATCTTGACTCTTTTTTTTTTCCTGATTTACTCCATTTATGAGATAAATAAGTATGGTTTCAGAAGATAGATATAATAAGGTTTTAAATGGACACAAATCAAGAAATATCAGCAACCTGAACTCAAACACTACCTTCTCTTTAACCACGGGAGTTGAAAGGGTAACACCGTCAAATAATATTTGCAAAGCATGCAGTTTTTCACACATAACTAATAAAGATATGACTATTTTACTCTAAGTGCTTATAGTCTAGAAACAAAAAGATATATTTTGAATATCATGAACACTTTTTTAAACCTGTGTGTTATCATAAATAGTCCATTTTACAGTTTGAGAAATAGAGAGCAAAAGAAAAGATACCGTGGTCCTAGATCACATAACAGTGACAGAATAGAAATAATTTCAAGTGTTTCCTCCTGTTTCAGTGTATTCTCATCACTACTCTATGGACTCATTCAAAAGTAGTTCTGACTTATTTCTTAAACCTAAAGCAGTATAAATTAGAAAAGCCTAAATGGTACTCTACAACATTCAAGGTGCAGATTATTTTTGCCCATGAAAACACACTGAAGTGACTCCACGTTGTGGTAAATTATCAAATTATGGAAAGAACACTGCAGAGATTAAAATGTTGCATAAGAGAGAGAAAGCAGCATGAGTCAGGGGTTTGGGAAATATGAGTCAGACTGAAGGGAAAGAGCCAAAAACATAGAGAATGAGGGCCTTAGCAGGGACTTAGTGGACACCAGAGAGACATGGACATAGGTGCCTCCATTAACTCTGAGAGAAATCCAGATAAGTGGTTCCATCGGTCAGTGTAATAAAGAGTCTCGAAATGAGATCTGAGCAAAGATTAGACTGGATTATTTAAAGAAACTAATGGTGCCAAAGTCAGCAAGAGAGGCACCTATAATAGTATAAATCACCAGGAGGGAGAGAGTGGGCACATTTTTGAAAAATGAGGGAATAACCAAATATTGCCATTAGCTATTCTTAATGTATTAAAAATGATGAAATGTGTTGTGATATTTTAGGAAGCACATTGTATTATTTTGTTCTTTGGTAATGTTGACATTAGGCTATGTCTACATAGTTCAGAGCTGCTCCTATGGTGTTCAATCCAAACTCTCTAATCCTATCATTAAGGTCCTTGATTTTACTCATGACTTGCGCTAGCATTCCATGAGCACCTTCAGCCAGGCACCGCACCAGGCTCCTCACACAGAGCCCCTCCAGCCATGCCCATTCCATCTGTCTGCCATTTTCTCATGCAAACCGGTTTTCTCTTAATGTTTTCTAATGCCACCTGCCTTCTGCCCAGAAACAGCCTCCTTTTCTTGCCAATCCATGTATCTCACCTTCTTCAAAATGCAGCTCAGAACTCACCTCCTCTGGCAAACCCTGGGCGGCCACCCTCCTCTGAAGCTGCTTTATTCCTTCACAGCTACTGTGTTTCTGTACTCAACTGCTTTACATCATTTTCCATTTACTGACATCTTGCTAATTTTGCTGTGCTTGTCAGATTTTGCCTGTTACTCTGCCTTATAAATTTTTAGGTCACGAGATAAAACACTGATCCTACCTTCCTCAAACTCTAGGCACCGATTCTCAGCAAACAGTAATGATTCGTTTATCCATTTACTGAAAACCTACCATTTTTCATACACTATACTAGGTAATAGGAATATAGGCAAAACAAAAACATAGACCCCACCTAAGACATAGACCCCACCTAAGACATAGACCCCACCTTCCATGAGCTTGGGTCTAGGGCCCAAGACATGTATTAACTGCCTAAGAAACCAAGCAAGTTTAATTGTTAAGGGTAAATCATGGATTAAACTCTAGGCACCGATTCTCAGCAAACAGTAATGATTCGTTTATCCATTTACTGAAAACCTACCATTTTTCATACACTATACTAGGTAATAGGAATACAGGCAAAACAAAAACATAGACCCCACCTAAGACATAGACCCCACCTAAGACATAGACCCCACCTTCCATGAGCTTGGATCTAGGGCCCAGGACATGTATTAACTGCCTAAGAAACCAAGCAAGTTTAATTGTTAAGGGTAAATCATGGATTATTTAAAAGCAAAATAAAAACTCCTCTCCCAGAGTACTTTTTTATATTATCAGTAAATTATGGCTGACCAGAGTAGTTTCCCTTATAAATAAGTAGCTTCCCTGCATTGTTTTTGCCAATGAAGATATTCTCCCATATAAATGTAGGAAACTGATTTTTCTTACACATGGTGGAAATACCTACAAAAGGCAGTGTTTGTGCCATGGTGAATCGGGAAGAGGTGGAGAGCAGTGGATTTTCATAAACACTCCTGGGACAGCCAGGTCTTCTGGAGCATCTGTACAGGGATGGATATTCTGCTCTGAGTTTCTAACATAGTTGTATATTTTAGTGATTTTCATATAGCACTGAACTTTCTCATATTTGTACAAATAGAAATGCCTAAAAGTACAAAAGACAAAGATAAAAGAATTTATATATAATTTTACATGACTTTTTAGAGATGTGTAAATAAGCAATAACAGGATCTCAAAGTATAGTTTCCAAAATAATAAAATTGTGTTATTTAAATAAACTAATAAATGGACATTATAATGAAGATAGTTGGAAGAAATTCAGTCCAGCTATAGCATTCAGTATTAGATACTTGTAGTCAGAGAAGCCATAAATGGAAATGTAGAAGTTACTTTTTTGACCATTTTGTGAGTCCAAGTAGGTAGAAAATATAATCACCAGTAACCCTTAGGTGAGGCGAGTTCTGTCACAGCTTTGTTTGTTTTTTTGATAAAGGAAAAGAATGTAGTGGCAGTGGAGGCAGTGGTATTTTATTTTTTGTTTGATTATATCAAATTAAATTACTTTAACTGATCTAATAGTTTTATTAAATAATCCTTCTCAAAAGGTAAACAGACCTGGTTCTTAGGAAGGAGTGGTACAGGTAGCACAATTCTTTATGTTTGAAACCTATTTATTGATATCTTAATTACACTGGAAATGTTAGCCTATTTATCAAAGAGACATAGAAATGAACGACAAGAAAGTAGGAAGAAAATTGTAGGACAACAGGAATACTGTGGGGTGGAGGCAGTTTGCAGAGATGTCTCAAAAAAAAAAAAAAAAAAAAAAAACT
>NW_007726776.1:73220-78212 GCF_000696425.1 Galeopterus variegatus
AAAAAAAAAAAAAAAAAAAAAAGCCTCAGCCACTGGTGAGGCCTCTCTTAGAAAATGCAGCCGCCAGCCCAAGCCCTTGATCTTCTGCCAGCACGTTCTGAGGAAACTTGCACATGTGAATCTAACATTGCCATATCTCTCAGGGCTGTTATCACGGCAAATGCTGGCAAATGTTCTTGACATAAAACAATAAGAATTCTGCTGTCGTTTCTGCATTATCGAGTCATAAAGCTCTGAAGAAACCCCAGTAGAAAGGTTTTCATCAAGTGCACATGAGAAAATAATACAGCAGATAATTTCAAAGAAAGATGGTTGCACCATTGCATAGTATCTAAAAAAGACATTTTGTAAACCTGACTTGAAAGTAATACTAATGGTGGTAATAATAAATTTTTTTAAAAAACAAAAATAACAGAAAAACTTAGCCAAAACTTTAAAGCCAGATTCAAAGAATTACGTAAGTAGATGCTTTTATAGGTTACTATCCAATAAGCAGCCATACATCACTCAAGTATTTTTCACCTCCCCTCCCTCTTTCTTATGGAAAGAACCTGTCTTATCATTTCCACACCCAGCTAAGTGAAGCCGATGTCTGAGGACAACATCCTCACAATCTGAACTTCCTATGTTACTACATTACATAGTGTAAATGCAGCAAATCTCCTTGAAAATACAGAAAATTGAAAGGCAGAACACACTAGGGGCCACTCTCCGGGCTTCTTAAAGCGAAGGCAGGAATTTAGTAAATTCTAATTTCTGATGGCCCTTTTTTTTATTATTGATTTTTGGCCCACTATTTCTTCCAAAGCACCACCCTTGGTCTACCACAGTAATGATCTAAGACCCCCTAAGTCTGTCTCAGTTTTTATGCAAAATTTGTCACCAAGTTTTACAATATTTTTAATGAAGCTTATTAGAGTCTTCCATTGTTGAAGAATGCCAAAATTGTGTAATCCTTTCATTTGTGCTATTTAACTTCATGATATGGGAGATTTGAATGAATACGAAGGTAATGTAGATAAGGCAAATTTAAATTGCACTTAAAAATTACACAGATATAAATATACACACACAAATTCACATTACGTTTGATTCCAAACAAATTCTTTATAACTGGTTTATTATGTTATGACTGAGCATTTTTACTTTTCTAGAACTGTGACCTTCCTACTCCTTAAGACACATTTAGTAAATTATTCCCAGAAGTAAAATGCTTTGGGAAAATATGTACTTTAAACTATACCAGTCTATCTCTTCTAAAAGAATATGATCAAATTAAATCCTTTGCATTTTGAAATTTACAGTGAAAGATTTATACATACATGTTATCTTACCCTTTGCAAAAAAAAAAAAAAAAACAGCAACAGGGAATGGGTAATATTAAAGTTTGGTTATACCCAGCTTGGGGGAAGATTTTTAGAAATTTGTCAATAGAAATGATCCCAAATGCAATACATGGATGGAAAAAGCAAGTATCATGCAACTTATTTAAATTTCAAAACACATAAAACAATATCATATGTCCTAACGGATGCATCCCTATATAATGAAAGTATAAAGAACATCTCGGGAGCATTTGCACCAACCAGGATAGTGGTAGATGGTGGATAAAGAGATGAGGATGGAGTGAGGCCTTAGCTGTCTCTGAAATGCTTCATTTTCTAACAAAATAAAGTGAGCTGAGGCAAGCATGACAAAATTTATTAAATTTCAGTGGTGCACACTGGTATCTATGAAATTACTTCGAGATATCTATGAAGACTTGAAATAATTAATAATTTTAAATATTTCCAATGTAACAATATTATGATGTTTTAAAAATAAAGTAAAAATTCAGTTTAAGAAAAGTATAACAGCAAAATGAAGGAAACACCGACATCACAACCAACTACAATTCTTTCTGTTGCATGTCTCTGACAGACATAGATGAGTGCACTGCAGGGACACACAACTGCAGGGCCGACCAAGTGTGCATCAATTTACGAGGCTCCTTTGCATGTCAGTGCCCTCCAGGGTATCAGAAGCGTGGAGAGCAGTGTGTAGGTAAGTACTACAGTGTGGTAAGCAAAGTCCTGTCTTGAGCATCTTAATTGTCTAAACCTCTGGCATTCAAATCAAAGCACTATTTATATGAAGAATGTTAGCTAACAACTGCTTATTCTTTGATTGACTACCAATCCATTCTCTACACTAACAAGAAAGAACCTTTAGGGTTGCACCTATTCTGAATATCAAAGTGTTGGTTGAATGTCGAAGTGTTGGTTACATGTTAGACTAAGCAAAAGCAGAATTTTGTGATATGAATGGAATCATAAAAGCAACCAAGAAAATAATTTTAAGTTAACTGTTTGGGGTCTGTAGCACTAACACAGTGGTGATATGGGCTTTATTCACTGCCACATAACATAGAATAGTGCATATGGCAAATGGTGAGGTTCAAATCCCAGCCCAACCTCTAAGTCATTTTAAGACCTTGGGCAAGTTACTTAAATTCTCTGTGTCTTGCCTTGTTTGTTCGGACTGTGGAGACAATCTAGTTCCTACTGCAGGAGCTCACAGATAGGAGCGCTTGAACAGTGCCTGGCCCAGTGCCATACTGCTGTCAGGATGTGTGAATTCACAGACCAGTGCTAAAGGCTCTTTAGGTGATGAGCCTGTGCAGGGTGCAAGGTGTGCAAGGTCAAGTACAGCATGTGCCTGACTTGAGGGTCTGAGAGCATGAGCTGCCCGAGGGCAGAGCCAGGTTGACTGTGTCACTGCTGTCACCTCAGTCCCCGAGGAGCACCCACGATGTAATGGATTCTCTATGCTTGTGTTTTGAGTGACTGAAAGACCTCAGCATGATGAGGATGACTGGAAAATAGTGAAGTAAAATAAAGATCCTGAGCTCCATTGTGAGGCCCAGTACTGGGCATGAAACTGTGATTGTTCCCTTTGTCCATTTATTTATATAACACCTCTTACCACACATTAGTGAAAAGGCCTGATGTTCTCATAGGAACAGAGAGTGAGGACGTGAGGACAGGACACCAGCATCCATTTTCACCTGAGAATGGGAACTGTTGATGTTAGGATTTCAACTCTGAGCTCCTCATGGTCCCTGGCCCAGTTCTGCCTGCCCTGGGGCTCTGCCTAGGTGCTCGGGTTAGTGTCCAGCATCCGAGGAAGACCCAGGGTTTGCAGTGACTGAAGCTGTGATTTAGGAGAAGAGTGTGTGGAAAACTCCACAGGCACCAAAGTTTTGCCCATTGTATTAGTCAAAAAAATAAACATCTGAGGGCATAAGAAATACAGAAAAAAGAACTAACCCAACCTACTGTGGGGTAAATCAAAGAATGGAACATATGGTCACAACCCTTTATGATGTAGTAGGAATAGTTCTTAAACTCAGATCTAATCATGTGTTTTCCCTGCTGTTCCCCTCACCCACAGAATCAAGCCTACATTCCTCAATAAAGCATAAAATGTCTTCCTCAATCTGATCCCCGTCTGGCTCTGCTGCATCAACACCCCTCCCGCCCCCCTGCAAAAAAATATTACACTCCAGCTTTATCCCACTAGTTATAGTTCCCCACACACATCATGCAGCATCACACTTTGGTGCCTCTACACAAGCTCTTTCCAGCATCAAGAACATTCCCTCCTAACAAACTCCTATTCCACTATCAAATCCCAACTCAGGGTCACCTCCTTTGGGAAGCCTTCCATGATCTACCCAAATATTATTAGTCAGTCAGTCCCTTCTCTGTGCCAGTACTTCTCAAATTATGATGAAGTTTCTATTTTGTAAATTTCCAATAAGTTGCAGACCAGTACTTCTGTAAAGTGTAATAAAAACGTTATGGTAATGTCACATTGCTATTCCCAGTCAGTCCCTTCTCTGTGCCAGTACTTCTCAAATTATGATGAAGTTTCTATTTTGTAAATTTCCAATAAGCTGCAGACCAGTACTTCTGTAAAGTGTAATAAAAACGTTATGGTAATGTCACATTGCTATTCCTAACATGTAATCTCAGTTTTTGTATTTATTCATTACAGACTGATCCAAATAGTCCATGGACCAGCAGCAGCCAACAAACCATGCTTTGAGTAGCACAGTGCTGCCTCTGTCCCTTGTATACCTTTCTGTTGTTGACCTTATCATTCCACGGAGTAATTTGTTTCATGCCTGTCTTCCATACTAGGCAAGGCCAGAACATATGTATATTTATTATCATTATAAAACTGCAGTGCCAAACACAATGCTAGCACATAACAATGGTTCAATGAATGTTTACTGGTTGAGAAGATATGCATCATTTATTCATCAGAAGTTTATTGAGGGCCAACTATGTGCCAGGTATTGTTCTAGGTGTTGGGCTTTGGTAGTAAAGAGACAGAATTTACAAATTCACAACTTTCATGGAACTATTAAAAAGTGTAAAAATTAGCTATCAATACTGGCACCTGGCTGTAATACTGGACACTAGGAAACACTACACTAAAATTGCTCATAGTGTGAAGTTTCCATTCATTCAGAAAATGTTTACTGGCACTTACTGTGCCAGGCCTTGCTCCAGGTATTAAACATACAGCAAAAACAAAAACCCTCTGCCTCCACCTCAACAGGAGGAGACAGGTCTTATTTGCCATCCATTATAGTGAGGGAGACAGAAAAGAAGAAAATTAACATATAACACAATGTCAGGTAGCATCAAGGGCTACAAAGAAATGTAAAGCAGTTTAAGGGTGAAGAAACTATTTTATATGGGTGGGAAGAGATGGTCTCCCTGAGGAGGTGACATTCGAGTGGACACCTGAACAAAGTAAGGGAGAAGCCATGTGAATATCCTTCTTATCATTTGTTTCAATATTTAGGTTAAATCAAACATATCTTACAGCTTATTAATAAAAGCTACAATGTATTTTTACCTGCCAGGAATTGTGCATGCATTATTTCATATAATCCTCTCCAGTTTTACCACCTTGTTGTATTCTTACTTACAGAAGAGG
>NW_007726776.1:78467-79705 GCF_000696425.1 Galeopterus variegatus
AAGGGTGAAGAAACTATTTTATATGGGTGGGAAGAGATGGTCTCCCTGAGGAGGTGACATTTGAGTGGACACCTGAACAAAGTAAGGGAGAAGCCATGTGAATATCCTTCTTATCATTTGTTTCAATATTTAGGTTAAATCAAACATATCTTACAGCTTATTAATAAAAGCTACAATGTATTTTTACCTGCCAGGAATTTTGCATGCATTATTTCATGTAATCCTCTCCAGTTTTACCACCTTGTTGTATTCTTACTTACAGAAGAGGAAATGAAATCTCTAGAGGTTAAGACCAAACTAGAAATTCCTAAAATAAAAATTCAGACTCAGGTTACCCTGAGGCCACTTGAGCACACTGCCTCCCACATTGTTAGTTATTAAAGTACCAAAAGAGCCCAGCATAAAGTTTTGTTTTGTTTTGTTTTTTACCATAAGGCTGTGTCACTATATAGTGTTACACTGTACATGCATAATTGTTTTAAACTACACACGCCATGTTGGAGTTGTCACAAAGTATAGAGTCATGAATTAATAAAATTTTATTACGCTTCTAAGATGTTAGTCCTACTCTGCAAGTTCTCAATTGAGCATTTTATAGTTGGAAATATTTATATGAGAAGAACACAGACTAGAGCACTTCATCAAAGTGACATAGGGCACTCTCAAGAGGTAATTTGTTTAGCATCCTATTCCTTCCATGGCCTCTTTCATTTGATTCTCACAAAAACCTCCTAAGATACACATGGCAAGCCTTACTATCCATATTTTGCAGAATAAAAAACCGAGATACTGAACATTTAAGTGACTTAGCCAAGGTCACCAGCTGTGCACAGCCCACAACTCCTTTCTCTTATATCTGTGCTGTATCATTTAGTTATTCTGTAGTTCTTTTTTTACTTCTTAATAAATAAGCCTTTAGCTCCCCAAACTGATATTCACATATATACATGAAATAGTCTTAATTACTTTTCTCTCTTTAAATCTCAACCCACTCAACTGGGTTTATTTACCACTGAATGGCGTGAATGTTCAGTCTTTGCTCTAACATCTTACTTAACTGCATAATGCAGACCAAAGTATATTTAAAACACATATACCCTGGGCCGAGCCCATGGCACACTCGGGAGAGTGCGGCGCTGGGAGCGCTCCTCGGGTTCGGATCCTATATAGGGATGACCGGTGCGTTTACAGTGCTCACTGGCTGAGCGCGGTGCGGCCGGTCTCAAAAAAAGGACAAA
>NW_007726776.1:80247-83413 GCF_000696425.1 Galeopterus variegatus
CGCGGGTTCGGATCCTATATAGGGATGACCGGTGCGCTTACAGCGCTCACTGGCTGAGCGCGGTGCAGCCGGTCTCAAAAAAAGGACAAAAAAACAAAACAAAACAAAAAAAACACATATACCCTAATTTTAACAACAACAACAAAAAGAGGTAGAGAAAAAAATTACTTTTAAAAGGTCTTCTCCAGACAGTTTTCCTAGATAATTCTCTACTGAGACTTGAAAGCAAACAGCAATGGTAAGTCAATAATTTGGTTCCTTTGTGTGTGTTCCTAATAACCTAGACATAGACGAATGTACCATTCCTCCATATTGCCACCAAAGATGTGTGAACACGCCAGGCTCGTTTTATTGCCAGTGCAGTCCTGGGTTTCAGTTGGCGGCAAACAACTACACCTGTGTAGGTAAGCCTTTTGGAAACTGCCATCCTGATTAACTGAATTCTGTCTTCAAGAAAAGAAACCCCCATGCCACATTGCAGTATTTCCAGTTTTCTATGTTCTTGAATCAACTGGTTTCCATCAACTTTACTTAAGCAATCAAAACTGAAAATGCAATCATCAATCCGTTTCTTAAAACACATCAAGATATGAATGGAAAACATTTTTAACATTGGTTTTAGTTCTCCTCTGTGAGTCTATCAAAAAAAATTTTAAACTACAGATCAATTGATATACACAAACCAATTAGTCAACAGTGCGTGGCTTAAGGTGCCAAAAGAGTTACTGCAAGTTCAAGTACATAAATTTTCCACTGAAAGCACATCTGATTTTTACATGCTTCTTCTCCACTTTCAGAATGCACACAATTTTAAGATTGGCATGACATAGAAGGAATCTAGTACAGGAAAAATGCTTTTTCACAAAATTTCAGTGCCTCAGAGCATTGCAAAACTCTGTATGGGTCTCAAAGGCTTATGTTATAATTGTAATGGAATTTAACAGAACCCATTTAAAAAGTAATGAATAGCACAAATAACTCTTCACTACAGCATGCTGAGAGACTATCAGTATGAGTGTCTTATATCAATTATTTGTAGACTTGGCATTTTGCATCTGAACAACAACAAAAGAAAACTGATACTGGAATGTGTATTTATTAGAAGCATTAAATTCTTTTGGAGAGATTCATCAAACATCAAACTAACTCCTAGAAAAATATTCTTCTATTTTTAAAAGAAGTATATGGTAGACATTTGAAGTTGTTCCAACACATATGAGAGCTAAATGGATGCTCTCCAATGAGCTTCTGCAGGGCAAAGAATTCAGCTAGGGAATTACTTATCATCAGATGACATAGGTACAAAAGAGCAAGGATATGTTTAAAGACATATTTATAAAAAGCCTTTCCTTTCAGATATAAATGAATGTGATGCCAGCAATCAATGTGCTCAGCAATGCTACAACATTCTTGGTTCATTCATCTGTCAGTGTAATCAAGGATACGAGCTAAGCAGTGACAGGCTCAACTGTGAAGGTAAAATATTTTCCAAATAATGTGTAATAAGAGTCCAATCCCTGTGACTGCTGTGCCTTTATCTGATTATGTATCTGTTTATGAAAACAAATTTTTACTCAGGGAAATTCTACTCTAAAATCTAGTCAATGTAGTTCAGTTGTAACACTGGCTTTTTAATATGTTACCAAGAGAAAGGAGAAGAAACAAAATAACTGAACTATTGGATACAGGCTGGGTCTAATTAGAAAGGTGCTTTAGTATCTTGGTTCTCAAAGTACGATCCAATGACCAGCAGCATCCGCATCTCCTGGGATTTTATGAGAAATGCAAAATCTCAGGTCACAGCCTAGACCTCCTGAGTCAGAATCTGTATTTAACAAGAACTCCAGGTGACTGGTGTGCACATTTAAGCTTGAGAAGAGCTGAGTGCATGTCAAAAACATTAGAATAAAGACCAGGAGACCTGGCCACTAGTCTTATTCCTGCCACTGAGTGAATCTCTTAAGCTGTCTGGGTTTCACTTTCCGCAAGAGTAAAAAAGGGGACCATTTAACAGGATGACCTTCAGAGTCTATTTCATGTACACCTCCCACTGTGGAATTCCAAAGACATAAGACATCCTGAGGGGGATGCCATCAGCAGTTGATGTTTCTGGCTTCCTCACGGTCCCTCCCAGCCCTACTTGGGGCCACAAAGGTCAAACCACACCCAGAGAGGCCTCACATCAAGCCAGTATGCTCAAAACCAAAAGAGGCTGGCTCTGGACAGCAGCATCTGCCCTCCTGAGTAAACTATAGAGACATCATTATTCAGAAATGCAAAGCATTCTTCCTCTAAAGGCTGATCTTGCCTAGACATTACCTCTGAAAGCTTGCACAGGGATGGGACTTGGAGTTCAAAGCTCAGATGAACTTGGTGGCAGAGTCACCCAATTTCTGAGAAAGCAAACATGAATCTGTCTCCTGGATGAGTCTGCAGAGCCCAAAAAGAAGAGCATCAACCCAAGACAACTCATTCAGTCTTTTCAGCTAGTGTAGTTAGGTCCAGGATTAGCCAAACTGTCAGCAAGGATTCAGTAAAACTGATGGTAAAAAAAAAAAAAACTCTTCGTGCTATGAAGTCATAGAGGGAAATGAGCTGATATTGTTAGAATTTGCCCTTGAGTTTTTGATAAAGTCTTGTGTTTCTATTTCAGAATTTGTAATGTTTTTACTTTCTTTAGCACATTTGAAATATATACTACCAATGTAGTAATGTGTAAGCTCTTGAACTGTTTCCTTGCTCTTGTCTGATTCAACAGACATTGATGAGTGCAGAACCTCAAGCTACCTGTGTCAATATCAATGTGTCAATGAACCTGGGAAATTCTCGTGTATGTGCCCCCAGGGATACCAAGTGGTGAGAAGTAGAACATGTCAGGGTAAGTTTATTGTTTTCATATATGTTAAGTGTTCGGTTTTAACCAGGAAGAGCAGGGAGGAACTTATAGGAGTCCCTACCAAAGACTTTCATTTTTCCCACCTTGAGCTCTTTCTTCACCTGTTCATCATGAGATCTGTGAATCTCATAAAGAGGAGACCCAATGTTAACAATGATTTTCCTTGAAATTGAGAGTAATAGTTTTTCTCTCTGAAAATAGAAATAACTTTAATAAAATGCTGATATCCCTTCTACTGGCCTACATAATCTCTATGAGATGACATCTTCC
>NW_007726776.1:84328-105699 GCF_000696425.1 Galeopterus variegatus
AAAAAAAATGTACTTGAGTTCTTCAGAAAAAACTATAGATCCAAAAATAGCTAATGACCTTGGGTTCCATTTCAAAATAAATATTCAAGTGATCTTCACATCTACACATAGGTGTGATTTCAATGGTATTATTTCAAAGTCTCAGGAATATCTGAAAATATGCACCCTCTTCCCCCATCTCCAATGCTGCATATAGTTTAAAATTTCCTTAACAGGGAAAAACCTGTCAGATAAAACCAAAAACCTAGATAATCCTGGAAAAGCTAGTACAAACACTTAAATTTACACAAAGCAGTGAAAGAGTGAAAAACAGAATGACTTAACTAGAGGACAGAAAACCTTTTTGAATCCTAGCTCTACAGTATTCTATATGTACAATCTTGAACAAATTATTGAACTTCTCTGAGCCTCAGCTTTCTTATTTGGAAAAGGGAGTTGTGGGAATTTAATGGAATGACATACATAAACACAATTTGTAAACTATAAAGCCTGAACGATTCAAGGTGTTTGTATGAAATTTACCTGCCAATATAAATGACTAGTAGCAAATGTTCTCTAGAGAGTCCTTTATAATTGAAATTGGAGAGAGAGAAAACAAGGGCACTAAATATCCTGCTGAGAAAGGAGACACTGGGGATTCTCAGCCTGTATCATGATTTTGCAGGAAAATATTAACTCAGAGGAATATCTGTGAACTGGGATTTTTTTTTAACAGCTAAACAATGGAATATTTTATTTTATTTTAATCAATATACAATGTAGTTGATTTTCGTGTCCCTTTACCAATTCCTCCCTCCCCCCTCCCTTTCCCCTCCCCAACATCATAACTGTTCACTTGTCTTAACAAGTTCAAGGAATTGTGATTGTTGTGTCTTCTTCCCTCCTCCCCCGGTTTGTGTATTCATTTATTTATTTATTTTTAGCTCCTACAAATAAGTGAGAACATGTGGTATTTTTCTTTCTGTGCCTGACTTTTCTCACTTAATATAATTTTCTCTAAGTCCATCCATGTAGCTACAAATGGTAGTATTTCATTCTTTTATATAGCAGAGTAGAATTCCATTGTGTAGATATACCACAGATTCCTTATCCACTCATCTGATTATGGACATTTGGGCTGATTCCAACTCTTGGCTATTGTAAATAGTGCTGCAATAAACATTGGAGTACAGGTATCCCTTCGACATGATGATTTCCATTCCTCTGGTATATTCACAGCAGTGGGATAGCTGGGTCATATGGTAGATCAATCTGTAATTGTTTGAGGAACCTCCGTACCATTTTCCGTAAAGGCTGCACCATTTGGCAGTTCCACCAACAGTGTAGGAGGGTTCTTTTTTCTCCACAACCTTGCCAGCATTTATCATTCTCAGTCTTTTGGATATTAGCCATCCTAACTGGAGGGAAATGGTATCTCAGTGTGGTTTTGATTTGTGTTTCCCAAATGCTGAGTGATGTTGAGCATTTTTTCATGTGTCTGTTGGCCATTCATGTATCTTCCTTTAAGAAATGCCTATTCGGTTCTTTTGCCCATTTTTCAATCGGGTTACTTGTTTATTTGTTATAAAGTTGTTTGAGTTCCTTGTACATTCTGGATATTAATCCTTTGTCAGATGTATATTTTGCAAATATTTTTTCCCACTGTTGGTTGTCTTTTAACTCTGTTAATTGTTTCTTTTGCTGTGCAGAAGCTTTTTAGTTTGATCTAATCCCATTTGTTTATTTTTCCTTTGGTTGCCTGTGCTTTTGAAGCACAGTCTGTACCCACTCCTACTTTCTGGAGTGTTTCCCCTATGTTTTCTTTAAGGAGCTTTATTGTTCCAGAGTGTATATTTAATTCTTTAATCCATTTTGAGTTGATTTTGGTATATGGTGAGAAGTATAGGTCTAGTTTCATTCTCCTGCATATGGATATCCAGTTATCCCAGCACCATTTGCTGAAGAGGCAGTATCTTCGCCAGTGTGTAGACTTGGTGTCTTTGTCAAAGATCAGATGGCTGTAGGTGTATGGGTTGATTTCTGGATTCTCTATTCTATTCCATTGATCCATGTGTCTGTTTTTATGCCAGTACCATGCTGTTTTGGTTATTATAGCTTTGTAGTATAGTTTAAAGTCAGGTAGTGTTATGCCTCCAGCTTTATTTATTTATTTATTTATTTATTTATTTTGCTCAGAATTGTTTTGGCTATTTGTGGTCTTTTGTTATTCCATATAAATGTTACATGAGCTTGGATTTTATAGTATGCATATGGTTATTCAAGTAGACTCCAACCACTAAGTATGAGCAATAATCAGAAGGTCATTCATTGCACAGTGAACATCTTAATAACCCTTCCTAGGTTACTAGAGATGCTGCAAATGATAATTATGGGAAAACATCACACTCCAATGGTTTTACTTACTGAACCCTAATTGAGACCATTAACGTAAATATTATATGCAGGAAAATGTTAACCAGTGGGCTATCCTAACAAGTTTTCCTGGAGTGCTTCAAACTATCATCTATGTGCTTCTGATCAAAAATGGAATTAATGCTCAGCAAAAGACAGAAGCAAATTACCATAAAGTGGGATCCTACCTGCCTAGTCAATATATCTGGCAACATTTATATCTGTTGTACTTAAAGGCGAAAAATGCACTGAAATTGCAAATGGGGGATTCATGAGTGTTATATGTTGAAGATATGCAGTTTCAGAATGTTTGGTTAAGCCAAAACACTTTTTGTGAAAAAGACTTAATTTTTTTCTAGTATAAAGCAATTGCTTCCCCTCATTGAAACCATCCCTTCTGAGCCTCGTCCACAGGAATAAAGTAAAATCAAAAAGGTCTAAAGTTCTACCTTCCTCCCAAAAGCTTATTTTGGGGATGAAATAACTGTTCTTATTTCCACAGGCTTGCAAAAACGATAACACTGTGTGTGTGTGTACACGTGCTCAGAGAGAGACAGACAGAGAATATAATACAGACAGACATATACTTATCAAATATTTTAATGCTCATACTATTAACTTCTGAAAAACCTTCCAGAATGATAAAGGTGTTGATTATGCTAGGCTCTAGCATAAATAATAAGTAACAAGTGAAATTATAACATAAACTTTCCTTTTGCCACTGTTGGACTCCATATAACAAACCAGTCTTAGTTTTCCTGTACCTAAACAGCATCTTTATTTTTCAAAAAAGTGAAAAATATTGAAAGGACAAGTCAGTTGTGATTTCTTCTGAGGAATCTAAGTTTTCTTTCTTCAGCAATAGCCAGTCAAAGAAGATACTTCTTGTAACTACGTCTTGGAAACTGTATAGCTTTTCCAGTCTCCTCTTGGGTTCCAGATAACTTCAGCGAGTTTGGAGTCTAAAAGAAACTCTTTTCTCCAAAGACAAGGCATAGAATTATTCTTATCTAGAGTAGCTTGCAGTTGGAAGATGCCAGTCACTAAGTATGTGAACTTGAACCAGCCGCTTAACCCATATTTTTTTCCCTCGCTATCAAATGGAGATATCTTTCTCACCTATCTACACATGTTGTGTGAGGGGCAATTTAGTTCAATTTAATATTTCTTAAAAGCCAAGCGCCCCCAATGCATTAATGTTAGGTGAGGGAAAGACAAAAAGATGGATACAATAGCCCTTGGCCTCAAGGAGTTTACAATCTAATAGAAGGCTTAAGAAAAACAGGCAAATTTCAGTAATGCAAAGCAGGAAGTAATAAAGGCCATAAAAGAGGAACACAAGGTATGAGAATTCAAAGAAGATCATGTCCCAGCACCTAGACCATGCTTGGCTTGCAGCAAGGATTCAGTAAATTACTTATGGAATGAGTAAATTAATGAATAAAAATATCCAATTGTCGGGAAGGAATGCTTCAGAAAAGGGTTATACGAGATAAAATATAAATCACCATTCAAACATAAAAGCAGTAGACATACGGATATAAATGTTGACTTAATTTTATTGTTGTTGCTGTTATAAATACAATGGCTCTCCAGTAAAACTGTTCTCTCAGATGTCATCTGGGAGCTCCTAATTCCCAAATCTAAAATCAGTTTAGCCTGTCCACAGCCCTCCTTCCTGAGTCTCTTTCCCCTTCTGGCTTCTTTGGCACTGCTTGTTCCTGGGCTGCTTGTCACCACTGACAGCCCCTTCTTTAACGTCTCCTCTTCCACACAGTCCTTAGGTAGCTATGCTCTACAAGGTGGAACACATCATGGTTTCACTTCTCGTGCTATCAGGAGTGCCAGAACATTAGCTATCCACTGAAATGCTGCTGCTTACTGAAGCCACATTTCCAGCCTTCTCCTCTCTCCCAAGCTCCTAAATACATAAGCTGCCCTCTCCTTAGTTTGTGCTTGCTGCTTTCTCAGCCTGGAGAGCCTTCCCTAACTCAGCCATGAAAATTACATCTAACCACCACTCTTCAAGGCCAAGTTGAGATGCCTCCTCTTTCCTTTAGCCTTTCCTAATCACCTAGGCAGAATTAATCAGTTCTGCTTCAAATCTTCCAGTGCACTTATTTATCTCTTAAGATAATTCCATTTTACTTTACAAGTAACTGCTGCCATATCTTTATTCCCAGCTAAATTACAAACTCCCTGAGTGCAGGAGCTGGTGTTTTTTTTTTACTTTTATATAAGCAGAGTCAATGGTTAACATTTGGCTTTGAATTCAGCAGATGACAAGTGCTTAATAAAATATCATGAAATGATACACATTAATCTGTCTAGAATGGCTCAGCTATGTCTGTCCTGAATTCAATGCAATGAACTTGGGTCCCACCCAGTCTTAAAAGCAGATTAAACACAGTCCAGATTACCACATGCCTCCTTCCTTGCAAGCCAGAATCTGCCCGTTGTACAATTTTCTTAGATCAGTAAACTCTTTGACCCTACATCTCTACAGATATAAATGAGTGTGAGACCACAAATGAATGCCGGGAGGATGAAATGTGTTGGAATTATCATGGAGGCTTCCGTTGTTACCCACGAAATCCTTGTCAAGATCCCTACGTTCTAACATCAGAGAAGTAAGAAAAATCAGAACTTTGAAAGTGAGGATTTTCTGCTCTTATCAAGCCCAACTGGTGAATACTTTTATTTGTTTCTGCAGCCGGTGTGTTTGCCCAGTCTCAAATGCTATGTGCCGAGAACTGCCCCAGTCCATAGTCTACAAATATATGAGTATCCGATCTGATAGGTCTGTGCCATCAGACATCTTCCAGATACAGGCCACAACTATTTACGCCAACACTATCAATACTTTTCGGATTAAATCTGGAAATGAAAATGGAGAGTTCTACCTAAGAGTGAGTATCCTGAGGGTAGCCTCAGCTGTTGAGAAGGGTGGAGTTTGTTGTTGTTGTGTGGTATTCACATGGAAGGAAAGCTAACATTTAAAGAGTTTTATGTATTGGCATCATGTAGTGCTCTCCAGTGTACATTATCACATTAGGTCCTCTTGGTAACACTGTCAGAGAGAGATTAATATTTACCTCCACTATTTACAGGAGAGAAAAGTAAGACTCAGGGGGATTAAATAGCTTCCCTAAAGTCTCTCAAATATCAATCTGCAGACTCTAATGGAGTTGTATGTGACCTCAAAACACAAGCCTACACACACGTGCACACACAATAGGTACCACAAATCATAAATCAGTGATCGTTATTTAATTGTACATATATAAAAGTAATTTCTAGAGAGGCTTTCAAAATCTGAATTTTATATTGTTACATTCCCAAGACAATTTACATTTGCANGGGAAGAATAAACTTCTTTAACATCTGGTGTTTTAAATTTGAGATATACTAGGTATTTGTAAGAAGTTTCCTCTAAATGAATTTTACACAGTTCAGATAATAATTAAATACTTCTAGCCCAAACAATATTATTTGCAACCCAACGGTAATAAAATACGTTCATCTCACAATCTTCTTTAAAAATAACTTTTTGGGCCGGCCCCGTGGCGCACTCGGGAGAGTGCAATGCTGGGAGTGCAGCGGTGCTCCCACCGCGGGTTCGGATCCTATATGGGGATGGCGGGTGCGCTCACTGGCTGAGCATGCTGCAGGCGACACCAAACCAAGGGTTGCGATCCCCTTACCGGTCACAAAAAAGACAAAAAAATAATAATAATAATAATAAATAACTTTTCATTTTGAACTCTTAGCTATAATTTAAGAAAATAAAATTTCCTAACAGAATAAGCAAACAGTTAAAGTTCCAACATGTTTTTTCTTTGCAATTAAACTGGCACTTTGAAAGTTATTTATGATTTACATCAGTGCACTTATTGACTTGATATTTTCAAACATGAATACTCACTTTGTTTTTCTCAAGTGAAATCTTTTTTCTCATGAATGATATAACACATTACCAATTTTGATAATTTCAGAGTTAAATAACAGTTCTTGATTTCAATGAGCTTTAAATATTACTGTAGAGCACATGTTAACATCCACGAAAAAAAGAAGGGGACACTTTTGTGCTTAACTCTATAGGCTAAAGACATCAAAAAATTAATGTGGGCTGAAATAGAGAAGATTTCTTGATAGTCATGAGAGTTGACCTGATTCTTGAAAGGACATATGTAATATAGAATTTTATTTATATTCCTTTGGGGAGGATACAAAGAAAACTTTCTTCCCTAGAAAAGGGGACATACTGTAAAGAAGTAATACATGAAATTGAAGGTAGAATATCCCCTCCCTACCCAGTATCTATGCTCCCTCACTGAGCCTCGTTTTTATTCATAGCACTATTACCACCTGGCAGATGATCCATTCAACTGTGTCATTCCTAGACTGTGAGCATAATGAGAGCAGAGACTTTGCATGTCTGTTCACTCTTTTATCCTCAGCATGTAGAATGTTACCTGGCACATAGCAAGTTCTCAAAAAATATATTTCAATAAATGAATTAATTCAATCAACACCTTCAAGGTTACCTACAACTGTTGCTTACAAGAGGCAAGCACCATGGAAGATCTTAGAAGACACAACAGTGAATAAAACTAAGCCAATTCCTGCCCCAGTGGAGCTTACCCTGAAGATATTCAACAAGTGCTCAGGAATCTGAGCACTGCAAAAGAGAGTTAGTTACAAGTTACTCATGAGTGTGTTACAAGTAGACCTAATCAAGTCAGCAGTGGCCTGGGAGCCTGCTGGAAGAAGTGGATTTAAGCTAAGGGACAAATGAGAGAATAGCAAATGAAGGGAATATAAACCAGTCCAGTTCTGGAACTCCAAGTGCTGGACACAGAGTGGCTTGAGAGGAACCTGGAGAGATGATCAGAAGCTAGAAGGGTTTCAAGTAGAGGAATCACTATCAGATTTTCACATTAAAAAGTTCCTAGCTACATTGTAGAGCCTGGATTGGAGAGGATCAACAATGGAAATGCAGAGACCAGTTAGTAATTCAAGAGACAGGGGACTAAGGTGATATCAATGAGTCGAAAAACATGAACAGACTTACAAATACATAAGAAGAACTATATGCCTTGGTAACCCATTTGCTATAGGGAGGTTAGAGGAGAAGGAAGCATCAAGGATAACCCTCTTCTTTTATTCTGTCTTGAGCAACAGTAAATGGTGGTGTTATTTCCTTAGGGGAAAGGAGCCAGTGTGAAGGGGAAGGCGAGGAGTTCAGTTTGGATATATTAAATCCTGGTCCCCACAAGACACCCAAATAGAGATGAGTAGAGAGCTGGACACATGGGTTTGGAACTCAAAATACAGACTTCGAGTCACTGGCAAATACGTGATAATTAAAGCCATGGCTATGGATGAGGTCACTCAGGGAGAATATGTAGGGAGTGGGTGAGATCACTCAGAAGAGAAGAAGGATGGGATAAGGAGGGGCTAAATTATGCAGAGTTCTTTCTGTAACCTGACCTGGGCACTATCAAAATCATCCAGTACCTTAGCCTCCAATTCCCTGACCATCTCATCTCCCATGACCCTCAGCTTCATGCTATTCTGCCACCGACCCCATGGTCACACCTTGGACTTTGTTTTCATTCAGAACAGTTCCACATGAGAATCTTAGTCTCCAGGGAATGACCCAATAACTGACTTGCCTTCCTCTCTCATGCTTCACTCCCATCCTATCTGCTCTTCACCCTCAAAGTGATGCTAATCCCCTGGACCCCCGGCCCCCATTTTCTTCCAGTCTACCAACTGCTTGGTGGACATTTGAACTACTTTGTTGTGAGCACCTCAATCCATGTGCAGCAACCCTGGATCAATCCTATAATCTATATCTATTTTCATACTTAGCTTGTCAGCACAGATTGGTAATACTGTAAAATCTTAGTCTGCAGCTTCTGATGGGTCCTCAGTATGCTCAGCAATCTTATTACTTTTTCTCATTTCTTTCATTCCATTCTCTTTAGTGCTGATTGCAAATATCCTCATACTCTTTAAATTCTTCATCCCTTCATTTCCAGGCGGGACCTTACCTCGTACTCTTCTGAAACCACTGAGACCAACAGGCATGAATTACCTGAACTTCCCATCCCACTCCACTACAAACTTGAGTCCATGTGTCCCCCTTCTTACCTCCTACCTCTCATTTCCAAAGACAGGGTTTCACTTATGTCACTCAAGGCCAACCCACCACCTGGATTCTTCATTCCATCTCCTCTGGAAACTTGTTCCATCAGATTTGCCTCCACCTCCTGCATATTCAAATTGATTCTCCCTCTACATTTTTTCTTGTCTCTCCTCTCCCTTCCCAGACAAGTTTCCTCAAACTCAGTCTGTAATAAAAGTCTGTGCTTCTTCACTTTTCTGTCTTCTGGTCCCACTAACCTACCAAAGTTGCTGTGCAAAAAAAGCCACCAATGATATCCATACTGCTAATCCAGAGGACACTTTGCAGTTCCAGTCATACTCATTCTCCTTATTCTATTGGACACTGCTGGCCATTAATCTGTTTTCCACTTAATCATCTATTTCTTCTCACTTCCTTCAGTGGTGTCTCCTCTACCTACTCCTTAAATGTTGTCCTCTCCCAGAACTCCAGACTCAGCACATACACATTCTCTCCCTGGCTTAATGTCCACCCATTCGGGTGATGGCTAAATCCTAATCCATGTCTCTGTCCCTTGGCATTCTGACTCACACATGCACTTGCCTGCCCCTCCAACCTCATCTCCCTCCACTCTCCAGCACCCACCACATTCTTCATCAACAGGAAACTTCATCAAGTTCTCCTGAACATACAACCTTACAAAACTTCCATTTCTCCCAGGCATTCAGAATCTTCCCTCACTGCCTTCTTTTCTTCCCTCTGCATATACACCTTTATGTATCTTCATATATACCCTGCATATCCCCATATATCTTAGCATTTACCACATTCTATTAAATATTTACATGTCTCTTTACCTACTTGAATGTAATACAGATGCACAATGTTGAGAAAGCAAAAAATGACAACTCTATTTACAAGTTCAAAAAATTATCATATTCTCTCCTGAACTCTAGTCTCTATAAAGTCTGGAACCACTCAATAAAAATAAAGATAAATGTTAACAAAGAGAGAGAAATAGAAAACAAAGTACTATCACAAATGCAGGTCCCCGTAACTTGGAGCTAATGATTTTTTAAATTTTTATTTTTATTGGTAGACAAGCATGAAGAGGGAACCAAGAAGGGAAGAAGTAGTGGCTCTTTTGTCCCACTCTAAAAATTCTTCCCCTAATTCTTATAGGAGGTATACTAACAAATAATAGAAACTCCAATCCAAGAAAAATTATGTTCTCTCTCCCTTTTTTTTTTCCTTTTATTTTAGCAAACAAGTCCTGTAAGTGCAATGCTTGTGCTTGTGAAGTCGCTATCAGGACCAAGAGAATATATCGTGGACCTGGAGATGGTGACAGTCAACAGTATAGGGACCTTCCGCACAAGCTCCGTGTTAAGATTGACAATAATAGTGGGGCCATTTTCATTTTAGTCTTTTATAAGAATCCACCACAGTCAGTTAAGTCAGCCAAAGAATATTGTTATCTTAAGGCACTATTTTATTTATAGATATATCTAGTGCATCTACATCTCTATACTGTACACTCACCCATAATTCAAGCAATTGCACCATGGTATACAGTGGGCATTTAATCTGTAAAGATTCAAAGTTTGTCTTTATTACTGTATGTGAATTAGACATTAATCCACTAAACTGGTCTTCTTCAAGAGAGGTAAGAATACACTATCTGGTGAAACTTGGATTCCTTCCTATAAAAGTGGGGCCCAGCAGTGATGATCTTCTTGTGGTGCTTAAGGAAACTTACTGCAGCTCCACTAACAGTCTGATGAGGAGGCAGCCAAATAGCATGCAAGGGCAAGAATGAGTTTTTTAACTGCTTTGTAAGAAAATGGAAAAAGTCAATAAAGATATATTTCTTTAGAAAATGAGGATCTTGCATATTTGTGTTGGCTTTTATTTTTACTATCAGTCTAAAGATGGTTGCTTATTACATAATAATAACTAATTATTGAACAATATGCTGGTTTCTGTAGGGTGTTTTAAATTTTGTCAGAAATTTTAGACTAAGAATGTAAAAAAAGTTTTACAGAAATTTTAGACAATGAATGTAAAAAAAATTTTTTTTAAATAAGCAAAATTTCTCAAAATTCCCCAAATGACTCAAATATCCCCTAGAAAATTATTTTATTGAGAAATCTATAGGGAGGTGATGAGAAAACAAATTCATCCTACACCATGTTGGAGCTGACACAAAAAAGCAAACTCAGTAAATGTAATAACATCTTTGAATTCAGGACTTTCACAATATGCAGAGCAAAATGAAGGAAAGGTATTTTACTAGGGAAGTTTTAATTTCTAAATAAAATTTAAATCCTGACACTTCACTGATTTGTAACTAAAATTTCTCATCTTTGATGCTCACAGAGGAAGAGAATGATGATGTTTCTTATTCACAGTGACAGTGAACTAAAGCAAATTATCCTCCCTCCCAATTCTGTGAAAAGGTTTTATGTCTTTTTATTTGTTTAAAATGTGTCTGCTTTACTTTAATGTATCATATTAAATAAAAATAAATATTGTTTTAGAAGACCAGCCAAACTCTGGAGTTTTTCAGTGTAGCCAGTAGCAGCCAATATAATTTTTGTGTCTGGGGAAAAAATCAGTTATAGCTATCAGAGAAAGACCATTAGAATTTTTTACTAAACTAGGAAATGAGAAACAAAAAAGACTGTTAAAATCATGCCACACAAAAAAGGTGTGCAGCCAATTTTTTCTTACATCCAGTTTCAAAGCACATATGAATAACCTCTGTCACCAAGTAACCTTGCTGCTAAAACAAATGTCTCTTAAATAGTTGGCTAAAGGTGCAGGAATTGTCAAAAAGAAAGTTCACCAAGAGACCAAAGAACAAAACACAAATTCCTTGTGTAAAAGTGAGGGATGGGCTTTTAAAGGTTAAAGTGGCACCAAAGGAGTGTAGAGAACACAGATCTGATCCAGGGACAGGTAAGGCAGCAGAATAAACAACCAGCCACAACACAGCAGGACAGTTGAATAGTTCTTCTCACCCTGCCTACATGATTATTTATAGCCCAGAGAAATTAAGACTAGATCTAAACGTTTCCATTTTTAATCAGCCTAGTGATTTTTCTACATGTGGACACAGCTCTCAAGTCAGAGCTGAGAATGGTAACAGTTTTATAACAAAGCTTAAGGCCTTCGTCCAACAGATTTTTCACTCTTAAACAAGAAGACAAGTCCCTACAGAATATTTGAAATATTTATGAATAATCCCTGGTCCTCCACTCCCATCTCCAAACATATATATTCTGGACCTACTGAAGCCATTAACTGCAGACAAGATAGTTGCCCTTTTATCCAAAAGCCTGTTCCTATTCACAAATCAAAGACGCACAAAGAGGGTTGATGTTCTGAAGTCTCACTAATGCATTTCCTCTTTTTTCATTGTGGTAAAATACACATAACATGAAATTCACCATTTTGGACATTTTACAATACAGTTCAGTGGCATTTAGTACACTCATATCAGATTGTTGTACAAATATCACCATTACAGTAGGCCTTTTGTATCCATGAATTCCACATCCGTGGATTCAACCAACCATGGATCAAAAATATTCAAAAAAAAATTATGTCTGTAATAAACATGTACAAACCTTTTTTTCTGGTCATTATCCCTTAAATAATACAGTATAACAACTATTCACATAGCATTTACATTTTATTAGGTATTATAAGTAATGTACAGATGGTTTGAAGTATAAGGGAGGATATGTGAAGAATATATATAAATACTATACTATTTTATATCAGAGATTTGAGCATCCAAGGGACTTGGTATCCTCAGGAGGTCCTGGAATCAATTCCAGACATTTCATGTAACTAGGATCATACAATATGTTGCCTTTTGTATCTGGCTTTTTCACTTAGGATAATGTTTTCAAGGTTCATCCATATTGTAGCATGAGTCAGTACTTCATTCCTTTGTGTGACAGAATAATATTCCATTGTATAGATAAACACATTTTGTTTATCCATTCATCAGGTGATGGACATAAGTTCAGAGGTTGTCTCCAATCTACAATTGCTTTTACTTTGGGTATCAAAAAGAAACGATACCTAGACTATTCATTCACTAATTTCACAGCCTAAATTTACTCATTTTTTAATTTTTGACTAAAAAGAATAGCAAGTAAAAGAAATTATTTTTAATTCATGCAAGCAAAAACCTGGAAAGAACTTTGAGAAGCTAATGCATGAATTCCTTTACAGGTTACAACCATCCTCAATAAACATAAAAATATCATGGTCTCTTTTATTGTAATTTGAAATTTGAAATAAAAGAAATATCATAACTAAAAATAAACCAAAGCCATGAGACAAAGCCCCATTTTGGTTTCAAACTACATGTTTCCCTTCTTTCCTCCTCCATTAACATCACTGATTTAAACCAGCTCCCATCGATCAGAATTATGGGAATAATTCATGGTCATGAGGTATTCTTCTTCTTTTTTTCTCAGCAAACATTTATTGAAAAACTTCTATGGTAATCCCTTCCAACATCTAACAGTGTGATGGAGTATAGAAGAGCCAGGATTCTAGTCTCAGTTCTAACTTAACCAGCTGAGAGACCTTGGGCAAATCACTCAGCTTCTCAGTACCTCGGTTTATCTATAAAACTGGGGTGTTGAAACAAGATGTTCTTCCAGCTTTAAAAGCTATAACTAATCCCTCCCCCACCCAGGATGCATTGGAAGAAGAGATAGCTCTATTTGCCAGATCTTTGAAAGTACCTGAATATTCTTTATATGCAGTGTCTGTTGGGAAGCACTGGACATTGGTGGGAGGAAAGAAAATTAATAGTTCCCACTATTAAAAGTTTCTGTTTCCAAAAACAGATCTTCACAATGTGGGTTCATTATTGGGGATGAGGACATGAGAAATAATCCAATTTAGCTATAAGTTTTTAAAATTACAATCCAACATACAATTTTTTTTTTTTTTTGGTATTCATTCTTAAATCATGCATGTTTTTGCTCTTTTTCACGGATACTAACAGAAATATGATTATTCATGTTAAAATAAAAGCTATTTTACCTTGTTTCACCAGTGGAAAAAAGACCAGTCATGAGTTCCCACACTTCCAAACACACTTCCAGGAAAATGCCTATGTTTTTATTCAGTGAGCCTCAGTAATGAGGACTGGCTAAGATGTTTCCCTCACTTCACACCATTCTAATGCCCGTGGCCTGGGCTCTGAGACATCCGTGCTCTCTGATTGGACAGTTATTCTCTCATAGGGGTTAGGAAAGGCCTTTTGGTTGTTAAGCCCTCTCAAAAGGAGAGTAACTTCCCTTCAGCTGCCCAATTTCTCTCTTAAGTAGTTTCTTTGACAACTGACAATCTCTATCCCTTTCAAACATAGTATCTCTCTATTACATACCCTTCTCTTTAGTAATAGGATCCTAGAACTTAGATACCATCTTGTCAAATCTTCTTATTTTTAAGACTTGTTCAAGGTTGCAGTTTGTTGAGCAAGAGTGCTGTGCTTAGAATGCAAGTCTTATGCCTTAGATTAGGGCTCTTTTCGTTGGTCATACTCCAATTTCAACACCAACAGGCAATTCCTTTCCTTCCAAGCTCCTTTCTGCAAAGTGTCCACTCCACATCATGGACACGCCTTGCTGGTTGCCATGACCAGTTACCAACAGTGTTTTCACATGCAATCGGGTTAAAATAACACAGACAACAACCTAATTCTGATTTAGTCTCTTGAACTGTAGCCAATTTGTTCTCTTTCATTCCAGAAATGCAGAAGTAACGCAAAATACTCCTGAACTCTAGAAACTGAAATGCAAGGACCAATCATGTAGACCTTGCTGTACTTGACAGGACAGCAATTTCCAGAAGAAAAAAGCCTGTTACTAAAGATTCATATGGAGCTTTCTGCATGGGGTAGCTTTGAGAGAGTGACGGTAGTGAAGATGTAGTATATCTAACACTACTGGTCCAGGAGCTGGACAAAAAGGACTTAAGGACTAGTGTAAGGTAAAGGGTTGATATAAAGATTACTGCCATTCCTTGACAATGGTTTAATATCCATTAGGTGATTTTTGAAAGTGCAGATATGTACACTGAACATCATTATTCAAATGCTTCTTGCTTTAGAAGCCTGGATTGTAAGATTAAGATACCAAGCTTTATTAACAACTCGATTGTTAGTCCCTTCTTTTAGTTCTTTCACAATCTGTTTAAGTGAAAATGCAAGTAGGTTTCTTTTAAAGAATTATAATTTTAAAATATAGATATTAAAGGATTGAAATCAGCTAGAAACCAATCCCCATATCTACTAAATGTGGTCATCTCTACCATTCTGCTTCTACAAGGGAGATGTTTTAGTGAAATCAAATGATGGAAATAGAAAGATTGTTCAATACTCTAAGACCACCTGAACACAGCCCAGTGGGATTATTATTTTGGGGAGAAGCTTCATAAATAAAAATTTATTGTTGAATCTTGTTTCCATGACTTCAAGCAGTTGCTTATGTTTTGAATAGCTATGTATGCTTCTAACTTTCTAACTCTCCTTTTAAAATATAGAACAGCTGCTGGTCTGCTCATATGTTATGCATAAGAAGCCCACAAGGGACAAAGGCCTCCATTAATATGTTGAGTTATTTTTAACACGCTTATATTTCTTTCCCAAATCATCATCTCTGAAAGATGGCAAGTTTCCATCTTCCCAGCTGGGGGGAGCACCTGCAAAATACAAACTCGAACTGTGACACATCTGGTACCAAAAAACCAATCTTGTTTCATCTGGCCAGCAGACTAAAAGATCAAGATTGTTGAGCAGAAACAAGGCAAAAAGTTAACTGCCTCTTATATGTAATCCATGCAGATGTCTAGTTAAGCTGTTTATATTATAAGCGCATGTGTATGTTAACAGAGCACAGACTCCTTTAACAAGCCAGAGTTGGAATATAAACACAAGAGAACTTTAAAGACCCAAATGCAATAATTCAGTTTTTTAAAATTTTCCCAGACACACTAAATTAGTTTCTGCAGAATCTCAGCATCCTCTTAAAACAGATGCATATAACACAAATAAATGATTTTGTTGAGTTATTTAGGTATCTCTAAATTCTTTGTTTATTTCCTTTAAAAACTGTATTCCATGTTTTCATATTTTAATATGTAGATTATTATTACTTGCACATGGCTTAAACCAGGTGTCTTCATTTGTGCTGCCCCAAAAGCAGACCCTGACACAAAAATTGAGATTGCGTAGTTTGAGAGGTTATCTCAGGAAGCACACACAATGAAGTGGAGAAAGTGAACCAGGGAAGGGAGAGAGGCCAATAAGTGAGTGAGTTAATGAGCGGCTCATTCCTGTAGGCAACTGGAGCTCAGCTCCTCTGGGATCCTCTGAAAAATCATGTGGCACTCACCCAAGAAGCCTTTCACCAGAAGCTGCATGCACGGGGCATTTATTTATCTACTGACTCCCATCCCACACACACTTAGAACCGCCTGCAAGTGGATGAGCAACCAAGTCCTGCAGCAAGCCCCCAAAGGGAAGAGAGACATTGGCTCGATACCGGATGCTGTCAGCAAGCTAGAACTTTCTACTGCAGACCCTGGTAAACTCATGTGGCTGAGGGGGTGTGGAGTAGGGCATCAGGCATCAACATTTGCTGACCGAGGTCAGTGCAATGCCTGATGACTATGACAACTGAAGCTTGGGACTTACTGGCTTCATGGCTTCATATCACATAAACTTCTTCCTTGACCTTGTTTTGTTTGTTCTCCCATCTTTTTTTTTTTCTCTCTCTCTTTCTCTTTTTCTTCTACTCTGAGAATTATTCAATTAGAAAATCAGGCACCAACGATTTTCCAAGGTACATGATACTGAATTAGGTACAAAGACACATAAGCTACTGTACACCTCATAAATATGTACAATTATTATTTGTCAATCATAAATTTTTTAAAAAGATACTATGCAAAGTGCTATCATACAGTTAACACCAGAATCCTATCTGATTCTAGAGCTCATCACTAGTCCAACACAGAGTGCCATATAGAATGGGTTGCCCTTCAAGAGTGAATTTTCAGGAAAGCTAATGAAGCTAAAGCTTCAAGGTCCCTCCCTTGCACTGGGCACTTCCAAGGCCCTGGAAGAGACTCTAGCAATGTATTCACATGGTCATATGTTTTTGTAAAATTTGCAAAAGTAATACATTTTAGCTGAATTGGTTAGGATTGCTCTTTCTTCTTAGGTTCCTCCTATAACACTCATGTTGGGTGGCACTGGAATAGGTCACAGCATTTTTGGAATCCAGCCTAGGGAAGTGGAGTTAGGAGCCTACATTTAGTTTGGGTTTAGTAGGACATATTTACCTACTTCACAGTCACTTCTATGCATGGTTAATTTGAACTCCTGTCTCATATAGGAATAGCTTCTAGAACTATTCCTGCGACCCTATGTGTTGAACTTACCTGACAGCACACACAAAAGTTCAGCGCCAGGAGTCCTATCACAATACAATGTCCTACAGCATCCAGCACCAGATGTATGTAGTAGAGGAAAACCAGGTTTTGAAATATGCTGAGCCAGAAGCTAACCTATGAAACATTCTTCCATTCACAAGAGGTATAAAATGATAAGCAGAAGATTTGGTATTTAATTAATGCCTAGTCATGAATATACTTCAGTATGCAGCCTATATAATTATAAATGTACCATACCATGAAAATATTTTTCATATATCTTCGTAAGAACTCACCAGAAATTATTCTGACAATAAGTGAATTGTAATCAAAAACATTTTTCAGATAATAGCAAAAGCCGGAATTTATTGAGAGGAAGAAATAAATTTCAAATAAAAGTAATGAATAGACCCTTGGGTTAATTAATAATCAAATTAATGAAGAGGAGTAAATCATGTGAACACACTGAAAAAGGATTTAAGTGTCCTGCTACTTTGATATGGAACACTAATTTTGGTAAAGATAACATAAAACTGATCATTATACACCACGACAGAGCATCAACCCACTGGCTAGGTGGCCGTTTCAAAGGATATTTTTTTTTTTCCTTTTTGTCTTTTTTCGTGTCCGGCAACAGATCGCAACCCTCAGTGTCGCACCTGTACCGGACCGGGACCGGCAACGGGATTGCAACCCTCGGTGTTGCGCCCACACCTCACTCAGCCAGTGAGCGGGAACCGGTCTGTATGTGGGATCCGAACCCTCGGTCCAGCACAAGAAAACTTGGAGTGATCTGAACTCATACAGATCTTCTGTGACAAAAACTTGATAGAGGTTTCCCAAATTTAATAACAATATTAAAAATTTGCATGATATTGTAATAATGATTTGTGAATCCAAAGAAACTTTTATAAACTATCAATTTTTTTAAAAAATTTTAAATTATGCTAGAGGAAAGACTAAATTATCTTTCTATTGTCTGTATGCAAAATGATATAAAATGTTGTCATAGGTAATCACAATATGCAGCTGAAAATGTAGGGAAAAAAGTATTACAAAGTAACGTTAGGCAGTGAATTAACAAAAAATGTTATTTTCCCAAACCTTGTGATGTTTGCTTTATTTGTCAGCACTTGAAATTTGTAATTTATTGTGATTTCTTTTGTCATTCTAAATTAAAAAATCATGTTTGTGTCTAATTTTGCACTTGTGTATCCTTTCCCTTAAAGTGAGCCCCCAAATCTGTATAAGCTTTGCTGTAAACCTGGATACATCCCTGGTAACAAGAGCACAAAGCAGCCCTGCTACTATCATCTATGGTGCCTTGTGCAAATTAGAAAAGGACACTTAATCTGGGCCTTGGAACATTTGAATTGGTAGAAAAAAGGTGCAAGGAGGTGGCCCTCTATTTCAAATTTGCCACCACTGCCTATTGATATCCGAGAGTCATTAATTTTTGACTCATGTTCAAAAGTTGAAAAATATATTTCAACCCTTGGTTTCTATAAATGAGTTTTTCTTGTAGTGGTTCAGCATTCTGTTCCCCCTACATGTCTCTTAGCAGTGATTATCTGCCTTGATTTCTTCCTAGGATCTATTGACTGGCCATTAATAAGAAGGCAAAGATCTCAAAGAGATCAATCTGAGGCTACCTAACCCCCTGATTATATCCCAACTCTTGGATCCTGCCTTATAATTCTAGTGTCATTCACTTCAATAAACATATCCCTGGGCACCCATGTGCTAGGCACTACGCTAAGTACTAAGGAACAAATATAAATATGAGATGGTCCCTGGCCTCAAAAAATGTACAATATGGTTAGAAAAACAAACACAATATGTTGGGTTCAATTCTTATTTTTTATTTTTTATTTATTTATTTATTTTTAAATTTTATTTTATTTTATTTTGTCAATATACAACGTGGTTGATTATTGTGGCCCATTACAGAAACCTCCCTCCCCCCTCCTTCTCCCCCCTTCTTCCCAATAATCTCATATCTGTTCGCTTGTTGTATCAACTTCAACAGATTGTAATTGTGTCTTCTTCCCTCCCCACCCCCAGGTTATTTGTGCATTTATTTACTTATTTTTAGCTCCCACAAATAAGAGAGAACATGATATTTCTCTTTCTGTGCCTGACTTGTTTCACTTGATATAATTCTCTCTAGGTCCATCTATGTTGTTGCAAATGGCAGTATTTCATTCTTTTTTGTAGCAGAATAGCATGCAATTGCGTAGATATAACACAGTTTCCATATCCACTCATCTGATGATGGACATTTGGGCTGGTTCCAACTCTTGGCTATTGTAAATAGTGCTGCAATGAACACTGGAGAACAGGTATACCTTTGACTTGATGATTTCCATTCTTCTGTGTATATTCTCACCAGTGGGATACCTGGGTCATATGGTAGATCTACCTGCATTTGTTTGAGGAACCTCTATACCATTTTCCATAGAGGCTGCACCATTTCGCAGTCCCACCAACAGTGTATGGGAGTTCCTTTTTCTCTGCAACCTCGCCAGCATTTGTCATTCACAGTCTTTTGTATATTAGCCATCCTAACTGGAGGGAAATGGTATCTCAGTGTGGTTTTGATTTGCATTTCCCAAATGCTGAGGGATGTTGAGCATTTTTTCATGTGTCTGTTGGCCATTCATATATCTTCCTTTGAGAAATGCCTATTTAGCTCTTTTGCCCTTTTTTAAATTGGGTTACTTGCTTTTTCTTGTAAAGTTGTTTGAGTTCCTTGCATATTCTGGATATTAATCCTTTGTCAAATGTACATTTTGCAAATATTTTTTCCCACTCTGTTGGTTGTCTTTTCACTCTGTTAATTGTTTCTTTTGCTGTGCAGAAGCTTTTTAGTTTGATGTAATCCCATTTGTTTATTTTTCCTTTGGTTGCCTGTGCTTTGGAGGTCATACTCAAGAAGTCTGTGCCCAGTCCTACTTCCTGAAGTGTTTCCCCTATGTTTTCTTTAAGAAGTTTTATTGTTTCAGGATGTTTTTTTTTTTTCCTTTTTGTCTTTTTTCGTGAACGGCAACGGGATCGCAACCCTCGGTGTTGCTCCCGCACCTCACTCAGCCAGTGAGCGGCCGGTCCGCATGTGGGATCCGAACCCTCAGCGGGAGTGCCGCCGCGCTTCCCAGGTGGCGCACTGTAGCAGTGCGCCACCGGGCTGGCCCATTGTTTCAGGATGTTTAATTCTTTAATCCATTTTGAGTTGATTTTAGTATATGGTGAGAGGTATAGGTCTAGTTTCATTCCCCTGAATGTGGATATCCAGTTATCCCAGCAACATTTGCTGAAGAGGCAGTCTTTTCCCCAGGATATAGGCTTGGTGACTTTGTCAAAGATCAGATGGCTATAGGTGTGTGGGTTGATTTCTGGATTCTCTGTTCTGTTCCATTGATCAGTGTGTCTGCTTTTATGCCAGTACCATGCTGTTTTGGTTATTATAGCTTTGTAGTATAGTTTAAAGTCAGGTAGTGTTATGCCTCCAGATTTATTTATTTATTTACTTATTTTGCTCAGAATTTCTTTGGCTATGTGTAGCCTTTTGTTATTCCATATAAATGTCTGGATAGTTTTTTCCATTTCTGAGAAAAATGTCATTGGAATTTTGATAGGGATTGCATTGAATTTTTATATCACTTTGAGTAATATGGACATTTTCACAATGTTGATTCTTCCAATCCAAGAACATGGGATATCTTTCCAACTTCCTGTGTCCTCTTTAATTTCTCTCAGCAGTGGTTTGTAGTTCTCATTATAGAGATTTGTCACATCCTTGGTTAACTCTATTCCTAAGTATTTTATTTTTTTGATGGCTATTGTAAATGGGCAAGCTTTCTTGATTTCTCTTTCTGCATGTTCACTATTGGAGATTAGAAGTGCTACTGATTTTTGTGTGTTGATTTTGTGTCCTGCAACCTTTCTCAAATCATTTATCAACTCCAAGAGTTTTTTTATAGAGGCTTTAGGCTGTTCAATATATAGGATCATGTCATCTGCAAACAGGGACAGTTTGACTTCATCTTTTCCAATCTGGATGCCCTTTATTTCCTTCTCTTCTCTGATTGCTCTGGCTAGTACTTCCAACACTATGTTGAATAGGAGTGGTAAGAATGGGCATCCTTGTCTAGTTCCTGTTCTAAAAGGAAAAGCTTTCAGCTTTTCCCAATTCAGGATGATATTGGCAGTGGGTATCATATATGGCTTTAATTATGTTGAGATAATTTTCATCTATACCTAACTTGTAGAGGGTCTTTGTCATGAATGAATGTTGAATTTTATCAAATGCTTTTTCAGCATCTATAGAGATGATCATATGGTCCTCAAGTCGAAGGTATACCTGTTCCCCAATGTTCAT
>NW_007726776.1:105908-106584 GCF_000696425.1 Galeopterus variegatus
TCTGTTTCAATCTTTTGGAATAGTTTGTAGAGAATTGGTGTCAATTCCTCTTTGAATTTCCAGTAAAATTCTGCGGTGAATCCATCTGGTCCTGGGCTTTTCATTGTTGGGAACCTTCTGATAACAGCCTCAATCTCTTTTATTGTTATTGGTTTCTTCAGATTTTCTCCATCTTCTTGGCTCAATTTTGGTAGCTTGTGTGTGTCCAGAAATTTATCCATTTCCTCCAGATTTTCAAATTTATTTGCATACAGTTGTTTATAGAAGTCTCTAATGATTCCTTGTATTTCAGAGGTATCAGTTGTAATATCGCCTTTTTCATTTCTAATTTTTGTTATTTGGATCTTCTCTCTTCTTTTTTTAGTTAACCATGCTAATGGTTTGTCAATTTTATTTATCTTTTCAAAAAAACCAACTTTTTGATTCATTGATCTTTTGTATCATTTTTTGGGTTTCAATTTCATTAAGTTCTGCTCTGATCTTAATGATTTCTTTCTGTCTGCTAACTTTGAGTTTGGGTTGTTCTTGCTTTTCTAGTTCTTTAAGGTGAACTATTAGGTTGTTCACTTGCCATCTTTCCATTCTTCTGAAGTAAGCATTTAATGTGATAAATTTCCCCCTTAGTACTACTTTTGCAGTATCACACAGGTTTTGGTATGATGTATCATTGTTTTCA
>NW_007726776.1:107467-109784 GCF_000696425.1 Galeopterus variegatus
TGCTGTTATGATATTAGTGTCTATTTCCTTCTTTATGTCTAATAGTTTGCTTCATAAAACTGGCTGCTCTGACATTGGGTGCATATATATTTATGATTGTTATGCCTTTTTGATGGAATCCTTTTGTCATTACGTAGTGGCCCTCATTATTTCTTTTTATGGTTTTTAGTTTAAAGTCTATTTTATCAGATATAAGAATAGCTAACCAACTCGTTTTTCATTTCTGTTTGCATGGTAAATCTTTTTCCATCCTTTCACTCTTAGTCTATGTGAGTCTTTATAGGTGAGGTGGGTCTCTTGAAGGCAGCATATAGTTGGGTCCTCCTTTTTAATCCAGTCAGCCAGTCTGTCTTTTGATTAGAGAATTTAATCATTTTACATTAAGAGTTGTTATTGAAGAGTGTTGATGTACTTCTAGCATTTTATTGATTTTTTTAAGTGTCCTAAGTGTCCTTTGTTCCTTTCTTTCTGATTTACTGTCTGTCTTCTGTATTTGTTGGTTTCTTGGGGTGTAAATAAACTTTTTTTTTCTCTTCATTGTTGGCATTTTTATTTTACTAGTGGGTTTTTATTTTTCTTGAGTTTTTATGGCAAAGGTAGTTATTTTTTTATTTTTATTTTTTTTGTCTTTTTCCATGTCCGGCAATGGAGTGCAACCCTCAGTGTCGCCCCCGTACCGGACCGGGACCGGCAACGGGATCGCAACCCTCGGCGGTGCTCCCGCACCTCGCTCAGCCAGTGAGCGGGAACCGGTCTGTATGTGGGATCTGAACCCTCGGCGGGAGCGCCACCGCGCTTCCCAAGCAGCGCACTATAGCAGTGCACCACCGGGCCGGCCCCAAAGGTAGTTATTTTTCAGGTACCAAACCCAGTATTCCCTTGAGAGTTTCTTGTAAGGGTAGTCATATGGTAGTGAACTCCCACAGTTTTTGTTTGTATGAGAAATATACTATTTGCCCTTCATTTCAGAAGGATAGCCTTGTGGGGTATAGTATTCTTGGCTGGCAGTCTCTATCTTTTAGTATTTTGAATATATCATCCCATTCCTTTCTGGCTTTTAGGGTTTGTGATGAAAAATCTGATGTTAGGCTGGTTGGGGCTCCCTTATAAGTGATTTGATGCTTCTCTCTTGCAGCTTTTAAGATTCTCTCTTTGTCTTTGACTTTTGCCAATTTGACTATAACATGTCTTGTAGAAGACTTTTTTGGGTTGGATACAGTTGGGGATCTTTGAGCTTCCTGAATCTGAAGATCTGTGTGTTTTCCTACACTTGGGAAGTTTTCTGCCACTATTTTGTTGAATATGTTTTCAATGCAATCTCCTTTTTCCNAACTTTATTTATCTTTTTAAAAAACTAACTTTTTGATTCATTGATCTTTTGTATCAGTTTTTGGGTTTCAATTTCATTAAGTTCTGCTCTGATCTTAATGATTTCTTTCTGTCTGCTAACTTTGAGTTTGGGTTGTTCTTGCTTTTCTAGTTCTTTAAGGTGAACTATTAGGTTGTTCACTTGCCATCTTTCCATTCTTCTGAAGTAAGCATTTAATGTGATAAATTTCCCCCTTACTACTGCTTTTGCAGTATCCCACAGGTTTTGGTATGATATATCATTGTTTTCATTAGTTTCAATAAATTTTTTGATTTCCTGTTTTATTTCTTCTTGGACCCATATGTCACTAAGTAGAATGCTGTTTAATTTCCATGTGTTTGTATAGTTTCCACAATTTCATTTGTTATTTATTTCTAATTTTAATCCATTGTGGTCTGAAAAAATAGATGGGATAAATCCAATTTTTTTGAATTTGTTGAGACTTGATTTGTGACCTTACATGTGATGTATCCTGGAGAATGACCCATGTGCTGATGAGAAGAATGAATATTCTGAGATTGTTGGATGGAATGTTCTGTAGATATCTAACAAGTCCAATTGGTCTAGAGTGTTGTTTAGATCTTGTGTTTCTCTGCTGATTCTTTGCCTAGATGATCTGTACAATATTGATAGTTGGGTGTTCAGGTCCCCTGCTATTATGGTATTAGTGTCTATTTCCTTCTTTAGGTCTAATAGAGTTTTCTTCATAAAACTGGCTGCTCTGACATTGGGTGCATATATATTTATGATTGTTATGCCTTTTTGATGGAATCCTTTTGTCATTACGTAGTGGCCCTCATTATTTCTTTTTATGGTTTTTAGTTTAAAGTCTATTTTATCAGATATAAGAATAGCTAACCAACTCGTTTTTCATTTCTGTTTGCATGGTAAATCTTTTTCCATTCTTTCACTCTTAGTCTATGTGAGTCTTTATAGGTGAGGTGGGTC
>NW_007726776.1:110784-113165 GCF_000696425.1 Galeopterus variegatus
CTCAGCCAGTGAGCGGGAACCGGTCTGTATGTGGGATCTGAACCCTCGGCGGGAGCGCCACCGCGCTTCCCAAGCGGCGCACTATAGCAGTGCACCACCGGGCCGGCCCCAAAGGTAGTTATTTTTCAGGTACCAAACCCAGTATTCCCTTGAGAGTTTCTTGTAAGGGTAGTCATATGGTAGTGAACTCCCACAGTTTTTGTTTGTATGAGAAATATACTATTTGCCCTTCATTTCAGAAGGATAGCCTTGTGGGGTATAGTATTCTTGGCTGGCAGTCTCTATCTTTTAGTATTTTGAATATATCATCCCATTCCTTTCTGGCTTTTAGGGTTTGTGATGAAAAATCTGATGTTAGGCTGGTTGGGGCTCCCTTATAAGTGATTTGATGCTTCTCTCTTGCAGCTTTTAAGATTCTCTCTTTGTCTTTGACTTTTGCCAATTTGACTATAACATGTCTTGTAGAAGACTTTTTTGGGTTGGATACAGTTGGGGATCTTTGAGCTTCCTGAATCTGAAGATCTGTGTGTTTTCCTACACTTGGGAAGTTTTCTGCCACTATTTTGTTGAATATGTTTTCAATGCAATCTCCTTTTTCCTCCCCTTCTGGAATGCACATGACTTGGATATTTGAGTGCTTAAGGTTGTCTGATATCTCTCTTAGATTTTCTTCAATGTTTTTAATTCTTTTTTCTTTTTTCTTTTTCTTTTGTCTGCCTGTGTTATTTCAAACAGCCCATCTTCAAGGTCAGAAGTTCTATCTTCTGCTTCTGAAAACCTGCTGGTTAAACTCTCAGTTGTGTTTTTTATTTTGTTGAATGAATTCTTCATCTTGGCAAGCTCTGCTACATTCTTTTTCAGGACATTGATTTCCTTGTACGTATCTTCTTTCTGGACCTGTATACTGCATTGATTTCCTTGTACATTTCTTCTTTCAGGTCCTGTATACTTTTCCTCATTTGATCATGTTGTCTAGCTGAGTTTTCTTGTATCTCATTTACTTTCCTTAGAATTATCACTCGAAATTCCTTGTCAGACATTTCAAGGGCGTCTTGTTCTATGGGATCTAGAGCTTGAGAGTTATTTCCTTTTGGTGGTGTACTTTCTTGATTTTTCATATTTCTGGTATCTTTTCTTTGATGTTTAGTCATTGTGGCAAGAGATTTCACAGTCCCCTGGTTTGACACTATGTCTGGCTAGAATCCTGCTGGGGCTGCCAATTTGGCACAGCTGCCTCAGTGTCTGCTCGGTCACCCACTGGTGCCTCGGGCACATGATTGCCTCAGGTCTTGGGCCTCTCTGGGGAGGCACCTCTGGTTGGCATGCACTCGGCCTGGCTGGGGATGGGGTCTGACGGTGGCAAAGCCTACCTGCTCAGTTGCGCACTGGCGCCACGGGGCACGTGGTCTCCGTGGGACTTGGACCTCTCTGGCGGGGTGCCTCTCTGGTCAGCATGTACTTGGCTAGGGTGGGGATGGAGTCCCCACCCTTGGGATTCTAAAGAGCCCCTTACCTGCTCCTAAGAGCCTCTGGGTTCAATTTTTCAAAAAGTAGTCACCATTCACTGAGCACCTATTATTCATGCGGCACTTGAACCTATTGTCACTCCTCATATTCACCCTAGAAGAAGGAATCATTAGCTCCATTTCACTGGTGAAGAAGCAGATTCAATGACTTGTTTAGGGCCAAATATCAAGTAAGTGCAGAATTACAATCGGAACCAAGACCCATCTTTCTCCAAAACTTGAATATTTTCTAAGAGGAGCAAAGCTAGGAGCTGTTAATCTTGAACAGGGGAGGTCAGTGAAAGCACTCCTAGGCTGATCTTAAGTGTGGAATAGAGTTTTTTTCTAGTAAAGGAAGGGTGTTTCAGCAGAGGGGAATTTATGCACAAAGGCAAGGAACAAAACACAACAAGCAACATGTGAAGAAACCTCATAAATCTTGTGGTTTCTAACAATCAACCAAGAGCCTGACTCCTAACACTCAATCCTGTGGTGCCAAATCTCACCCCATCCATCATTTATTTCCCCAGCCTTTTTTTCTTTCTTTCTTTATTTCTTTCTTTCCATATTTCATCCTTTCCACAAGCATGGATATGTTAGCTGTTTAGTCACCATTCCTACTTTTAAGGAATTTACAATTTATTAGGGAAACATTAATCAAATAATCTCACAAACAAATGTAATTTGTAAATTGCAACTCTGACAGGCACTACAAAAAAGGCATAAGGTACTACAAGAGACTTCTAATAGGGAAAAATCAAATGACCTGCTTACGTCTCCCTGGAAAAGTGTCTCTTGAACTGAGATCTTAAAGATGTATAGGAGTTAATTACATAAAAAAGGGTAGAGAAAAGCATTCAGAAAGGGATCAGCATA
>NW_007726776.1:113743-116398 GCF_000696425.1 Galeopterus variegatus
TATTAGGGAAACATTAATCAAATAATCTCACAAACAAATGTAATTTGTAAATTGCAACTCTTACAGGCACTACAAAAAAGGCATAAGGTACTACAAGAGACTTCTAATAGGGAAAAATCAAATGACCTGCTTACGTCTTCCTGGAAAAGTGTCTCTTGAACTGAGATCTTAAAGATGTATAGGAGTTAACTACATAAAAAAAGGTAGAGAAAAGCATTCAGAAAGGGATCAGCATATGCAAATAACTTTTGGAAGGAGGAAACATTTTCTGAGACCATGTCCAAAGGACCAAAATACCAGTGTCTGGGGCTGGAGATAAGGCTGGAGATATCAGTAGATACCACTGAAGTTATTTAAATATTTTAAGTGGGTAAGTAATGTGATCAGATTTTCACTTTGGAAGGGGGCCAGAGTGGATGCAGGTTAGAAAGATATACCAGCAGCCCAGGGAAAGATGACATGTGAACTTGGACCAGAGTGTTGGTGGACAGCACGAAGAGAAGTGAACAGATTCAATATGTATAGGAGACAAAATCAAGGACTTAATGATAGATTGGATGTGGAGAGTGAGGGAGAAGGACATGCCACAAATGAGTTCAAGTTTCTGGCTTGCATATTCTGATAGGCAGGCAATTGTTCCCAAGTAGACATTCAGGAATCCAGGCTCCTTCCATCCTGGGGCTCTGCCACTTTCAACAGCTGGCTTTCAAGGTCACTGTGACCATCTACATCAAAAGGTGGGTGGGGAAAGCGTGGAGGATTGCATGTGAGAATTTGTCATCGGGAAGACCTGGAAGTGGCTTATATCATTCTGCTCATCTTCCTTTGGCCTCACCTCACTGTGAGGAAGGCTGGGAAAGAGTCTAGCTACATGTCCAGGAAGAAGAGCAAACAGGTTTGGTCACTAGCTAGCAGTCTCTGCTTTAATGGGCAAACTACAAAATGAGTTTATTCTTTATTCTGTAATGGAAATGTTCCATGGGGATAGAGAACAGTTTTCCAACTCTCATATTTATTTGTAGCCCCACTTATTTTTCCCCTTATCTCTATATCCCTTCTCTTTTATGTACTTCTAGGGTTCGAGGGTAAGTACAACCCTTACTTAGTTCCACACTTGCGTGTATTCATTTTTAATGGGGGCAAATCACCTTTTCAATATTATTTATTCATTCAATAGATATTTAATTATCTACTATTGTCTCGGCCTGGTTGTTTACTCCATGCCCAAGGATGGCAGAAACAAAGAAAACTAATCTTTGATTTTTTTAAAAAAAGGGCATTAGAACTGGGTTTTTAATTTATGAGAAACACATTTACACACAAATATGATTACTTTAGGGTTATTTCTAATAACCAAATGAAAACAGCTTAAATATACAATAATGGGGAATGATTACATTAGAACTATGGCACATCTATATGTGGAATATTATGCAGTGATTAAAATCATGTTTATAAAGAGATTTTTATGGAGTAGGGGATGTTTATTACACAGTGTTAAGTGGAAAATGCAGGAATTGCTATCTCAATTATATAAATATATGAGTATAAATGGAAAGAAAAAGTACACCAAATGTTAACTGAAGACATTTCTGTGATAGAATTAAACAAATATTGTATTCTCCTCTTTGTACTTCCCTATGTCTGAATTTTTTTCAATGAGCTTCATATCAGATTAAAAAGTTCTTTTTTTAAAATTCAGGAAGGCAATGGAGCCTTCAAAATATGAAATATGACAGGTAATCATAGTCAAGTCATATTTAAGCATCCCAAGCAAAATAGGCACTAAACTAAAGTTGGAAGCTCAGTCCAAAATCCAGAAGCAGGCTACCAGAACCTTCCATATGTGTGCTTATATTCAACAGTGTTTTAATATAGATTCCACCAGTCCCATTAACTGAGGACTTTAACACCTTGGTGTCATGTATGCAGTCCACAGATGGTCCATCAATGCTGACCTTGCAGGGCAAAGCCAAAAAACAGAACTTGGGCCAAAGGGTCAGGCCCAGGTAGATGAGGTGGAGTAACAAAGCCAAACCTCCTGGTAAGAGAGCATCCACACTGCGTGAAGAGCTTGGATTCAAAAGTGTTAAGCAAGGTTCATAAGCAAGGATTCAGGTACTGGGCAGTTCACTTTCATTTCCTAGGATGGGATTTAGGCTAGTGCCTCATTTGAAAATCTAAGGTCTACTCTTTCTGGCATGCCTTCAAACATCTTACAGGAATAGCTTAGTGTCAGAAAATCTGTGTAGTGTTTTCCAAGAAAGGCATTTATATATATTTTTTTTTTCCTTTTTGTCTTTTATCGTGTCCAGCAACGGATCGCAACCCTCAGTGTCGCGCCCGTTCCGGACCGGGACCGGCAAAGGGATCGCAACCCTTGGTGTCGCGCCCGCACCTCGCTCAGCCAGTGAGCAGGAACCGGTCTGTATGTGGGATCCGAACCCTCGGCGGGAGCGCCACCGCGCTCCCAAACGGCGCACTGTAGCAGTGCGCCACTGGGCCGGCCCCAAGAGAAAGGCATTTTTAATACCTACATATTTCAATAGTAATAATGAGAGTGAACATTTACTGAACACCTATTATATACCATTCACTGTGGCCTCACACTGTGCTAAATGCTTTATATGCTTTACATATACTATCTCATTTTAT
>NW_007726776.1:117290-119743 GCF_000696425.1 Galeopterus variegatus
AATATAAAATATAAATATAAAAAAATCCTTACAGGACTGTAAACATTTCTGTGGATGAAAGAATATATTCGATTTTGCAAGATAGAACAATATATAAAAACAGTAAATATGCCTTTGTTTGCTTCTTAGAGACTAATGTAGAGCCATTGAATATCAGTTGTAACTTAATCATATGCTCAGGTTTTTCGTTTTGTTTTTTTTTTTAATTGCTCGAGATTTGGCACATTATCTTCTGATGAGTGAAAGGGCATGCAATTATCTGTGAAGAAAGCTACAGACATGCTAGGGCCGCTTTACTGTAACAGAAGTAACTGTTCACACATCATCAATTGCATATTCTCCATCATGAGCCCTAAATCTAACAAGCCACTCCAAAAGCAACTATGGGAGCTTCGGCACATATCACTCACTTCCTGTTCCAAAAAAAGGGGTTAGTCCCTTAAGCAGCAATTCTCATCCTTTTCCCAAAATATGTTTCGAACACTCTGATGAAATTATGCAAAGGAAACAAAACATGTGAGGCTGAGAATGTCACAAAACAGCAGTGGGGAAATCTCATAGCAGCCCATGACCACTTTGGAGAAGAATGAAATTAAACATCTGCTCAAAGACACCAAAGAAACTTTGTTTTGTTTTTTTTTAAGTGGTCCAAGTGCCAATCTGAAGATTCCATTTTGAAGTCATTGAAGTTACACTGAGATTCCATTTTTATTCAATGAGTGTGCTCAAAGGTGGGTGGAGCAAGTTTCCATGTCAAATAAATCAAAGTAGATGATAAATAAAAAGCAAAAACATGAAAAATGATGCAATACAAAACTATTTAGCTCTGCCAGATGCTTCTGTAGCAAACAAGGAATCCCAGCAAGTCTAATGCATGTCCTGTTATCTTCCCAAGTGCTTCAATAACGAGTTATTTGGTGTGGAAGCAAGCTTGGGCCCCAGCTCCTGACAGTTTTATAGTCCTTGGTCAAAGTTTTCAACAGCGTTTGGGGCAGGCATGACTAGGCAGCTAGATTACACATACTGGCTTTCTACTTGCAGATACACAATATTTACTTTTCAGGGTGAGCCAGTAAACCAGCTGACCAATCCGGCCACAGATTATTTGCGCCTCATGAAAGGTAAGCTAAGACTGTGGATATAAAAGCCTCAGAAACACAGGCAAGCTGGAATATCGTCTAATGTGTCTTTATATAAGCTCCATGAAAAAGACTGCCAATGACCAGTAGTCTTCTACATCATAGCCACTTAGGTGTAAAAACACTGAGAGTGTCTCGAAAGTGGAGAGTTCTAGTTCTGCGGCTTTAGGGAAACACATTCAGGCAGTAGATAGCATCAAACTTCAGACAAAGACAAAGTTTTACAAAAAACACCTAAACTCCTCTAGCTACCCTGTCATTCAGCCTATAACCCAAGTCCCTGCACAATCAATTTTCCAACTTTTTACACAAATATGAGGGTACTTCAAAAAGTTCATGGAAAGATTCATATTATGTTTTAATTCTATTTTTCCACGAGCTTTTTGAGGTAGCCCCATGTTTTCTTAAATGAATTCTCTATTCTAGCCAAATTGATCTTCTCATGGTTCCCTGAGTATGCAGGGTATATTCCTACCCCTCTGCCTCTGCTCAAACCATTGGCCCCACTGAGAATGTCATCATTCCACCCTCTCCTATCTCTCTTTCCCCATCATAAATCCGAGGCCTCCATGTAAATCTTCACTCAAATGCTACCTCCTCCACAAACACTTCTTGGCCACAGTGATTTCTCTCTTCTCTGACCGCTTGTAGCATTAACTGTTTTTGCATTCATTTGATACTTATACTGCTATATGAACATCCTTATATCATTATGTAACTTTTCATTTATATATATTTTGCCCTTCCAAATAATTGCTCAGCCACTGGTAGATGATTTCTACTTGGGTGGCTACTGTACAGCTAATCTGACAAATCTACCACTAAGCCTATATCTTCTTAAATTTCTATTATCAGAACCATCATTGGTACATTTCAGCCAGGCTCAAAACCATGGAGTTGCCTTTGAGTCTCCTTCCTCTTCCTTATTTCCTGTATTCAGTCAACCACCAGGGTCTGTGAATTCTAGCATGGTCATACCTCTTGCAACCACCCACCTTTTCCATTTCCACTGCCAACATCCTTGTTCAGGCCTTTATTTCCTCACCTGGACTATTTCAAAAGTCTCCCATTGGCCTCTTTGTCTCCAGTTTCCCTGCCTCCAATCCAATCTAAACACCCCAACCAGATTAATCTTCTCAAGTACAGTTCTGACTCACATTACTTCTCTGTGTAAACACCTTCAATGGCATCCTAAGGCCTACCAAATAAAGCATAAATTTCTCAGTCTGGCATGAACTAGGACCAATGTAGTAGATGCTGTGGTATGCTGCACAGATTCCCCTTCAGCAGGGTATTCATCTCCCCAGCTGCCAG
>NW_007726776.1:120407-121413 GCF_000696425.1 Galeopterus variegatus
ACCAAATAAAGCATAAATTTCTCAGTCTGGCATGAACTAGGACCAATGTAGTAGATGCTGTGGTATGCTGCACAGATTCCCCTTCAGCAGGGTATTCATCTCCCCAGCTGCCAGCAATGTTGGCTTCTGAAAGGTCATAGTTGAACCCTGTTCCAGAAATTGCCCTTGGCAAAGGGAGCTGTTTGGCCCAAGTTTTGCTAGCCCCACCCCCTCCCAGAGGCAGCCCACATCCAATGAATGATTGCTGTGAGTTTACAAAGGCCCAGCCCCCTTGCCTTAATTCAGGACAACTTTCTAGTGCTATGCCAGCTGCTGAGTGCTATATGGGATCAGCTGAGGGCCCTGTTGCAACTTCATTTCAGTTCAACTTCTCTCCCTGCTATATCCTGCCTCCTTCACTCCCTCACAGGTGTTGATCCCAAGAGCACTCCCCAATAAACTTCCTGCACTGGAATCTTCATCTCAGAATTTGTGTTCAAGGAACACAACCTCGTATACCCAACCCAACTTTCTTTCATATCCTTCACTCCTGTCTTTCATATATCCTACACTCCAGTCAGAGTGTATGATCTGCCACTCCTTAAAGACATCTAATGCATTACCACTCACTCATTCATCCAAAAAGTATCTACTGATTATCTAAAATGTTCCTGACTTTATACTAGGTATTGAGCTAAAGGGATATAGACAAGTAAATAGGCCATTAGAATACAGTAGGAGCAGTGATTTCCAAGCTGAGACCAGAAGAAGAGCAAGGGAGAAGAGTATGTAGATAGGGAACATCAAGCACAGAGTCCTAGAGATATGAAAACTCACCTGCTGAGTCTGTGCACTGCAAATGTGTACAAGAATTAGCTGGAAGAAAAGTTGAGGGCAGATGAATACTGCAGTCATCCAAGCAAAAGATGATGGTGAGCTGACCCAAGGAGATAGCAATGGAGATGGAGATACCTGAATGGATTTAAAAAAACTAAATATAAAGTATGTGGTTGTTTATTATATGGAC
>NW_007726776.1:121711-133586 GCF_000696425.1 Galeopterus variegatus
AAGAGTATGTAGATAGGGAACATCAAGCACAGAGTCCTAGAGATATGAAAACTCACCTGCTGAGTCTGTGCACTGCAAATGTGTACAAGAATTAGCTGGAAGAAAAGTTGAGGGCAGATGAATACTGCAGTCATCCAAGCAAAAGATGATGGTGAGCTGACCCAAGGAGATAGCAATGGAGATGGAGATACCTGAATGGATTTAAAAAAACTAAATATAAAGTATGTGGTTGTTTATTATATGGACAGTCTGTGCACTGCAAATGTGTACAAGAATTAGCTGGAAGAAAAGTTGAGGGCAGATGAATACTGCAGTCATCCAAGCAAAAGATGATGGTGAGCTGATCCAAGGAGATAGCAATGGAGGTGGAGATACCTGAATGGATTTTAAAAAAACTAAATATAAAGTATGTGGTTGTTTATTATATGGATGGTGATGGGGAGGAAGGAGTCAAGACAATACTTTGTTGCTGACTTGAGTAACTAGATGTGCATTATTTCCTGAGGTAGGAAACTAGCTAGATGCAGAGCTGGGGAGAAAAATAATGAGTCCTGTTTTGGATAGGCAGAACTTAAGGTATTAAGTAAGAGTTGGATATATAGGTGTCAACAGCAGACAGATATATAGGTCTGAACTTCAGGAGAGCATCCTGGCTAAAGGCTTCATCAGCATATTTATGGTCATAGAAACCTGGGGATGAGATTGAAGAGAGCTGTCAGAAAAGCAGGAGGAAACCCACCCATATGTGTTGTCACAAGCAAAGAGAACACCTTAAGATGAAGCAAGTGGTCAACAGCATCAACTATTGCTCAGGCCAAATAAAATAAGGTCCAAGGGGAGTGTTCACTGGTCAGAAACACCTCTGCACCTTTGCTCAAACTATTCCCCCAGTGTGGAATGTCCTTTCCCACAGTCAGAGACCATAGAAACATTTTCCATCTTTCAAGGATCAGCCCAAATTACTTCACATTTGCACGATGGGTTTACTAAAACATCATCACACGTTACCTCATTTACTGACTGTAAGATTTTGAGGGTTAAAACTACCTCCTATATATCTTGGCATCCCCCTCAGCTCATTAAAATGTATATGCTGTATGTTCAGAAAAGGAGCCAAATTTGCAGGGAAAGCTCCGTGAAAGAACAGAATCTAAGGATGGGAAGAGTTGACCCACAGGGCAGAACTATCACTTGTTCCTGTTAGCAACAGGGCACAAGTAGGACAAGCCCATATCCATTTGGGAGGAGTCATAAAGAAATGCCCTTGATTGTTTAGAAAGGAACTCAAGATAGTCTTCATTCTTATGTGCAAACTTAGTGAATAAAATGACACCAACAAGGCCATCCTGGCTTTTCATTGTGGCATTAATTTTATGGACCAGTTTAGCACTAGATCTGGCACAAAGTCTTCATATGTTCTGAGCCTGCCTGACCTCACCCATCCCAAAAGGTAGACCATGAATAGTCACTGATAAGCATGCATTCATCTCCTGCTTTTTTTTTTTTCCTGGCATGTAAACATCTAAAGAGGAAAGCCTATTTGAAAAGGTGCAACTGCCAACTTCACTTACCCCCTCATATTTAATGAGCCTATTTTGTTTTATGGGCGCTTCAAAAGAGCTGACAGAGAGGAGGCGGCTACGAACAGAAAACATGAAGTGACTTGCTGAACCCGCATCATGAGGTCGACGGCTTGCTTTGTCACGCCCGTGCAGACCTACATTTTCACGATTCCTTTTCCAAACACAGATCAAGGCCCAAACTAGAAAAGGAGAATTCTTGCTTTCCTCCAAAGCATCAACATAAGAAGGAATACTTCAGGGCAGCTGGAAGGAGATGCGGCCACCAACACAGTAACAATCAAAGCAGGACAGTAACAATCAAAGCAGCAGTAATGTAGGACATGTTCCAGAGACATCCAGCCCAGATCTCCAAAATTTGCTGCACAGGAATTATTCTGCCCTTCCCCCACGCCTGCCTAAGCAACATTCCTCTTAAGTTCTCAAAAGGCCCTGGCACTGAGAACGTTGGCAAATATTTACTCAACGCCCAGCAGAGTACCTTGAATATGCTGGTGATCCTCAACACCAAAGCAGGAGCTTTTTATAAATGGGGGGAGGACAGAGCAATGGAGATAAAAATTAACGAGGGTAGAGAAACTTCAGGTCAGTAGAAACTTAGTAAATACCTATTAACATTAAGTGCTGCAGGAGTCCAGGTAGCCCCTTCTTTCCATCACCTCATTTTATCATTTTAGCACTGCCTCCATGTTAATATTGCATGTACTACTGCATACTTCACTTCCAGATGCCTTTTTCCTTTATACTGTGGCTTCCACTGACAACCCTGAGCAGGTTCAAAACAGATAATCCGCTTCACATCGATCCATCCTACAAGTGTCCAAGGACACATGACATCATGAAAATGGGACTGGCTGTATAAGGAGAGCATTGCAGACAGGAGAAAGAGTTATAAATCTGAATATCAGGAAGGAAATTAGACATTTAGCCCAATGCTAGCATTTTACATGATTAAAACAAATTTTTAAACAAGCTGAGACATGACAGAAAGTGTTTAACCAAGATCTCATAATTATAAGTACCTTCTCAGAATTAATTTTATTCTCCCTGTATTCCCTTTGTTTTTTATACCTGCAGTATTAGAACCGTATCACAATACATATAATAGTATGTATTTTATAATCTTATTCACCCAAACGCACACACACACACACAGAACCCATGGTGTCTAAGAAGCCTTCAGGAAGAACATGGATATAGAGGTTAAATAATTCAGGTAGAAAATAACATTCTTCACATACCACCTGGATATTAAAAGGAGGAGAAAGCTATTTGTATTAAGCCAAAAAGTTCTCTCCCATAGCTAGTAATAATAGTAGTAATAGACAGAATTTTTTAGATGCATTATGACATCTAATCCTGACAACAATCCTACAAAGTAGGACTATTATTGCCATTTTAGAAATGAGAAAATGAGGGCTTGAAGAGGTTAAGTAACTTTCCCAAGGTCCTGGAGGTCCTATAGCTAATGAATGAGAGCAAGGATTTGAATCTAAGCTGGCAGGCTCCAGAGGCATCCTCTTCACCACTATGCTGCACTGCCTACGCTTAAGCTTAACATATACAAATAAATAACATGTATGAGACTGATTTGCAAACAGATTTCCCAGAGCTTAAAAAAAGAGTTTCGTTCTGTATATGAAATTTGGGATATTCAGCATCTCACAGTTCTCAAGCTATACTTTCCACCGATGTCAAATTATAAATCACTGTCACAAATTACAAATTAAATTAACTGTCGAATTACAAAATAATTTGAGTAATTAAAATTCAATAGAATTTATCAGACGACTATAATGTGACTTAGAGTGAACAGCAGTCCCAACAATTATCTATATTATTTCCAAGCAAAAATAAAAAGTTATTTATTGATTAAATGCTAAAGATCAACCTCTTTTTAGCTCTTCTTTTCCAAGTAGTGAGTGGGCCCCGACAGTTAATTTTTCACTAGTTTTCCAAATAAGGTAAAATTAAAATTTGATTTAAAGAAAAAGAATGGAACTAAACATGCCAATTAGTAAAATATTTGTGATGGACAGGACTCCATATTAGATGCTGATAACATATAGCTAAAAATCAAGACGTTTTTTCCTTATGATTTCTTCTATTAGTTGTATGACTTAAGTTGTATGACATTTAACTCTTTAATCCATTTTGAGTTCATTTTTGGATATAGTGTGAGATAAGGTCTGATTTCATTCTTCTGAATGTGGATATCTGGTTTTCCCAGCATCATGTATTGAAGATACTATCGTTCCCCTATTGTGTGTTCTTGGCACCATTATCAAAACTCAGCTGACCATAGATCTGTGGATTTATTTTGGGGCTCTCTATTTTGTTCCATTGGTCTGTATGTCTGTTTTTACGTCTGCACCATACTGTTTTGATAAGCAAAACTTTGTCATATACTGTGAACTCAGGAAGTATGATGCTTCCAGCTTTATTCTACTTGTTCAAGATTGCTATTGTTATTCAGGGTTTTTCACGGTTCCATGTAAATTTTAGGGTTGTTATATTTATTTCTCTAAAGAATATCAATAGGATTTTTTTTAGAGATTGCAATGACTCTGTAGATTACTTTGTGTAGTGTGAACATTTTGACAATATTAATTCTTTCAATCCATGAACCCAAGATGTCTTTCCATTTATCTGTGTTTTCTTTCATTTCTTTCATAAATGGTTTATAATTTGCTGTATACACATTTCACCTCTTTGGTTTAGTTTATTCCTGCATATATTATTCTCTTTTTTTGCTACTTTGAATGGAACTGTTTTCTCAATTTCTTTTTCAGGCAATTTGTTGTTTGTGTATAGAAAAGGAACTGAATTTTATATGTTGATTTTGTAACTTGCAGCTTTACCAAATTTATTTATCAGTTCCAACAGTTTGGGGTTTTCTGGGGTTTTTTTGTTTTTTGTTGCTGTTGTTGTTGAGTCTTTAGAGTTTTCTTCATACATTATTATATCATCTGCAAAAACAGATCATTTTATTTCTGCCATTCTGATTTGGATACCTTTTACTTCTTTTTCTTGTCTGATTGTAGTGGCTTCAACTTCCAGTATTATGGTGAATAGAAGTGGATACATAGAAGAGTACACTCTGGGCTGTTATGACCATATACATAAATATATATATATTTTTTTTTTGTTGTTGTTAATGTTCCAAACAAATAAACATGGTCCAGGGTTTTTTTATTGGTATTCACTTCAATAACTTGAATCCACAGATATAAGCAGTATATAACCAGAAAGTTACAAATAAACACAGATTATACAGGCAAATTTCTGTTCACAAAGGTGTTATGACCACATTTTTATGGAGAGCGATATACTGAAGTAAATTTCACTGTCTTGATAATTTTGACCAAGTTTCAATGCACATACTTACAATATTTCTAATATTTCCATTTTTATTTTTATTTTCTGATACTATTTTCTTCAGGATCAATTCTTTTGGGGTTAAATTTTACAGTGCAGATTTTATTCATTCATGAAGTTTTCATCTATAGCTAATTTTACTGATTTTTACCTTTTGAGTTTTCTTTTTTTCTTTCTTTCTTTCTTCCTTTTTATTTTATTTTTTTGTGGCTGGCCAATATGAGTTTTCTTTTTGTGACCATTTTCTCATACCAAGTAAAAATTTTGCTACCTAAATTTTCCCAAAAATATTTTATTCTTCTGTTAAATTTAGTAAATCATATTTTTTAAATTAATATATACTTTTTTACATTCTATGATGTTGGTATGGAGCAGTTCGGAGGGAGGAGGAGAGGGGAAAGGGGAAGGAAATGGGATGGAAGAAGGAGAGAGGAGGAGGGTCAAGATTGAGGCCTGTGGCACTCCCCTCATTCCCACAGGGGAGACCAGGAGGCTTCTGGTGGTGGCTTGGTCATTGCCAGGCTGGGTGCAGATGTCAGGGGGGTGTAGAAAAAACCCTTGCCCCCTACCACCCCAGCTTGGGAACCCAGGGTCCTTCTTGCTGTGGCTCAGTGGTCATCACTGGGCTGGTTGTGCTAGTCAGGGGGGAGTGGCCGAGGACCAAGGCCCACCTCCCAAGCTCAGGAGAGTCCAGGGCATTTCCTGCAGCTGCTCAGTGGTCGTTACTGGAGTGACAGGTTGCAGGTGTCAGGGAGCATGGCTGAGGCCCCTGGCCCTCCCCCACTTTCTGGCTTGATAGCCCAGGGGACTTCCAGTCCTTCTAGGCGTTATAGGTGTTCTTTGGTGAAATGAGACCTTTACTATCTGATATCAAACTTTGTCTCCGGTTGTGGGTACTTTGATTTTACTTTCAGTTCTGTATTGGATTATTTGCTGTTTCTACCAGTTAAACTCTGCTCTAGAACTAATTTGCTATCCTTTGCTTACGTCTAAAATGGGGGAACTTCCTGTGGGGACCAGTACTTGAGCTCTGTGGTTGAGCTAAATTGCTGCTTTGCTGATGATTCCCTAAGGAAGGTTTTTTTGTGCAGCTCAGGTTTGAATGGTTGACTTTATAGATACTTCCGGGTCTAAGTGAGATCTGGTGCACCCTGAGTTGTGTAGAAATTCTAGTCTGGGCCTGAGCCTTTTCATCAAACTGCACCCCATGCAATTCTATATTCCTGACCAGTCTCCTCTGAGTGGTCCTATGCTGATTGGAGAGCAGATTAGCTGTCCTTGCTATGCCCCAGTGTTCCCCTGGTGGGCCCATCTCCCCCACTGCCCATGCTCCAAACACTTCCCATGGGACAGGCCATGCTGTGGTCCCTTGTGATGACTCACCGGCCTCCAAGTCACTCCTTTTTTTCAGTTGTTGTGGCTCCCCACTCCTATGTGGGCCCATGAGAACACTATTAGCAGTCTTGCTGGCCAGGGGGCCACCAAGGCTCTCTTCTCACCTGCCAGCTCCAAGCAACTTCATCTAAAGGGCACAGCTGCAGCTTTTGCCAGCTCCTGCTATCTGCACTCACCAGCTCTAGCCTGGAAGTGGCTGGGGCTTGAAACAGAGAGGTTTTTTTCTTTCTCTCATTGTGGTTTCTCCAGCCTTCACATACTCCATAGGTCTCTCGTCCTCTTCCCCTGAGCTCTAGTGGCCCCAGCTTGGCTGTCGTCGCTTTTTTGTAGTTGTAAATTGGTTGATTTGTGGGAGAGAGTGATGCTAGGGACCATCTATTCCACCATCTTGACCAGAAGTCCTCTAAATAACACATTTTATCATGTGATGTTTCCATTATTGTCTTTGTTATTTCTAATTGATTGTGTATACCTGTAATATTCATTATGATCTTGATTAGAAATAACTATTGGTTCATAATAATATTGTGAGTAATTTCTCTCAGATAATCCAGAATTGACCTGACATTAAGGGTTGGCCAGTTGTGTGGTTTGAATTTTTTTAATCACTTTTGTGTTCTATTAACTAACTGTCCACTGAACAAATGAATTATTTTGGTCAAGTTGCTTAACCTGCCCTCTGACTGTTGAGTAACTGAATAGTTTTCTCATCTGTAAAATCAGGATTATAATAGTGCATGCCTTATCAAGTTGCTGTGATATTTACAAGAGAATATACCCGTTAAGTACCTACGACACAGCCTGGTATCTAGTAATCACTCAATAAATATTAGCCATCACAATTTTTACTACTGTTATTAGTGGCAGAGAGAAGAGTTGAAGAAGGGGTCAAAATGTACTCGATGTAAATATGATGGAGTCAAAATGACAAGATAAAAACAGCAAGATCAAAGGCGAGATCAAAATATCCTGTTTCTCTTACAGATAAGCTAGAGAATATTTCATAAATAAACTATGTGTATGATTATTATATTAAATCTTACTTTTGTAAGATTTGTTGCTCCCCCCACCCCCAACCAAGTAACTCCTGTTCTTCCTTCAGTCTCCTCGCACCTCATGACTGTGTAAACCACCAAACGTATGCTGTAATAGCTCCACATACTTCCCTTTTTTAGCACTTATGACTGATACAACTTTAAACGTATTTGTGTGATTATGTGGTTACGATCTGTCTTCCCCACTATACCACATACTCCATGAGGGTGGGAGCTCTGTATCTGGCCTCACTCACCATTGTCCACCACTATTTAACAGTGTGCCTGGAACAGAGTAGGTGCACAATAAAACAAATAAATACATGAATGGCCTCAACAACATAAGTAGATTTTAATCTATGTTTATCACTTGTCACATACAGCTTTGCAGCCTCCCTTTTCAACGGCTCCCATTTGGGCATGGTTTCATAGAGGCAGCAGCACTGTGAATGAAGTCTTCACCACAGGAATTCCACAGAGGGCCAGAGATATCAAAGACCTCTAGTTCCCCTGGGAAGGTTTAAAGTTACAACATAGGTGAGGAAAACCAAGGTGTGCTAGAGAAAGGCCTGTTAGCTGCATTAGAAGTTAATCCCTCCACAGTTACTCTCCCTTCTGAGAACTAATCTCCTCTCAGATAATATAAGGATTTCTGACCATCTGACAATATTGATCTTTTGGCTTCTCTGAAAAGAGCTAAATCTTTTTATGACTGGAGAATTTTTTTGTCTGTTTGTTTCTCAGCTTAGTGTAACTTACTAAGTTCAACTATAACATTTGAGTTGGAGAATCTAAATGCACAAAAAGATCTTACCTGATCCACCAATCCCAGAGTATCTCTTCATGGAATCATGGCATCCTAAGGACAGAATGGACCTGAGAGAGAGTATGCACTATCCTTTTTCACACCCACTTTCAGTCATTCCATGTCTCTCACTGGAGTTCCCTTGAGCAAGGACAATCTATTCCATATACTTTAAGGAGACCTGGAGAAGAACTTTATGAAAGTTCTGTGATAAAAGAGCAAAAGAAGATTATGTCTCTCCACAAAGTCTAGAGAAACAAGAAGAGATGGTGGAGAAAAAAAGAGGATATGTGGTAATAGGAGCTGGGGAATGGATAACTTGAAAAAGAACAAGTAGGGGAAATAAGGAAAATGGAAAAAAATGAAAAACAAATTCTGGAAACATGTGAAAATTGAGATAGCCCAGGATATGAGTCAGAAGAAGCTTGGTTAAAAAAAAAAAAAAAAAAGACAACCAAAGAAAAAAAAGGAAAATGAGCATAGCTTTGCTGTTTTTGTTGTTCTTCTCCTACAAACATGTTCACAGTAATTAAGCAAAGCAAAAATTAGAGTTCTTACAATGTACTGTATGTGTAGGGAAAAAATCTTTGATGTAAAATATGAGAATCCAAGAACATATGTAAATAGATGAAAAAATTGAAGATGCAAAATAAAGCATACCTTACATTTGTTTTTAAAGAAATCACATTGAGCAGCTAAGAAGATCCCTTCTAAATGATTCATTTTCCTTCTCTTCACAGGCTTCCTCACAGTGTGTTCACCCACACACCCTGATGTTACTGGCACATAAATCAAATCTTTCATAAAAATCAGAAATAAAAATATATGAGCACAGGAGTTTCCTGATATTGGCAAGACTCCAACGCACACATACTCCTGGGCCTGATCCACTAACACACTTTAAGAAGTCAGTTTGTTCTTAGTTCAGTAATGGGGAAGCTAATTTACATGTAAATTACAGCCTTAATTTACATGTAATAATGTACTTTTGATAAGGAGCAAAATTTTCCAACAAATTACTTCAGAAATGTCATATTTGATATTGCTGTTAAGTGTATAAACTCTTCCTGACTAAAAATTTGCAACCAAGCAGTGACTGAAGCCTCAGAACATTTGGAAAATCTGGTCCATGCATTTGTTACAACAGTAACATGAGTCTATTGAAAGGATGTGCCATTGCATTGGGCATGACATCTGAGCAGAGAAGCCATCTCTTACGACAACAGAACATTTGGAAAATCTGGTCCATGCATTTGTTACAACAGTAACATGAGTCTATTGAAAGTATGTGCCATTGCATTGGGCATGACATCTGAGCAGAGAAGCCATCTCTTACGACAGGAAATTTGTATGCAATACAGACCACTCTACACTTCAGGAAGATCTCATGCTGACCAACAATCAAGCAAATAAGGATTCTCTAAAAAACAAACAAAAATATTTCTGAAAGGGACAAGCTGCAGATCATATAGAATCATCTTAGCTGAAAAAAAAAAAAAAATGTCCGAAAGGAGGCACAGTAACTCCCTTTCTGCCAGAGGCTGACTCCCAGGGAGGGGCTCCCAGAGCAGTCTTCAAGTCTGTTGACTTGTTTTTTCAAGCTGTTAATGTAACTCGCAGCTACATTGGTTTGTTTTGTTATTGTGACATGGTCTCCATAGATGTGCATTGAAATTGTGCCCAGCTGCACTGAAGCCAAGAACCAAGCAATCTGGAGGTTGTGCAAGTGAGATTACAAGGCTCCAAGGTATCCAGTGCCTGCGCTGCTCATCTCTTCTGCTTACCTCGAAGCTTTGCTTGTCCAGCCAGGGCAACTGAATGCTACATTGGGAACAGATCCAAATGCTGTAGGAAAGTGGCCACATCTGCGGAGAAGGAATAGAGCTTTATCTTCAAATCAGGGCTTTATTTGCATGCCTAGGGAATTGTCAATGATAACCAGGATCGGTTTAGTGTTTATTTTTTTTAGTCACCCCTCTTCCTTTCTGTACATAGCCCAAATTGCTCATGTTTATTCTTCTCAGGAGTCTATTACCCTCATATTTTCTTCATCCTCTGTCCTTCTAAAGAAATAACTTGATCAGCTCATTCACGCCAGATTTAGCAAATACAAATAGAGGACATCCAGTAAAATTTGAATTTCAGATAAACAACAAATAGCTTTTTAGTGTAAGTATGTCTCATGCAACACTGGGGACATACTTATACTAAAAATTGTACTTAATACTAAAATTAGTCATTGTTTATCTGAAACTCTAATTTAACTAGTTGTCCTGTATTTTATGTGGCAACTCTACACTAAAGAGTAAATGAGTTGTGATGCTTTAACTGCTTTAACCTGTCGCAGGGATACTGACTGAATTTTAACTTAGGGTCGAAGTCCCCATACCATAAACCAAATTAATAATTAGGAGATTTTAGCAAAAGACTGGAAGAAAAATATATCAGGTAGGCAATTACTCTTTATTCCCAGCCCTAAGGAGTCACATTTTTTAAATTGCGAAGGCCTTTAGCCCAGAGACAGAAAGCATAGTTTGACTCTTGCCTGCTTGAACTTAAGGCTACTTATCAACATTAACTTCAAATCAGACAATATGATTATTCATGTTAACTGGTGCTCTACTCTTTTAGATGGAGAAAATATTGTTCAAAGATACAAGCCTCTGTCCCAAAATATCTATTCCCACCATGTCCTCAGTGGACTAAAGACACAGGTAGTGACTGTTGAGTATCCTAGGCATCAGCTCACACCTCATCAACAAAGACTTTTCACATGTCGTGTACCTTGACATAGCCAAGTATGAAATATGTATTCTTTAAATCCTCAGAAAACCTCTAATTAGGGACAGGGAGAGGGAGGAGGCGTGAAAAGAATGGAAATTAAAGAGAAAATAGGGAGGAGACTGGAACAAGGAAAGAAGAAAACTAACTCAGTATAAAAAATGTAAACAGGAAGTGAAGAAGACGCTTGGGTCAACCCCAATTGCCCAAAAGAGGTGGTTGCCTACTGGTGTGAGTTGAGCATCTCTACGAAGAACCCTGTGGATGGTACTAGAAATGGGTTCGTTCAATATCTATTCCAGACTCCTTCTGGAATGTCTTCCTGTGTATTACAGAGGCTGGTAAACTAAAAACTACTTTTTTCCACGCTCTCTTGCAATCTGGGTATGATTTAGGTTCTGTCATCATATTCACTTTCAGAACTTGAATTCAGGACTGAGGAAAGTGAGGAAAGAGGCTGGATATGAGGCATCCTTCTGCTGCTGCAGATGGGATGTTAACTCCCTGGTTTAGCAAAAGTGGTTTCCTGACCGCAGGTTCTCCATTGACAGATGACGTCCAGATCAAGGCAAGTGAAGTAGTTCCCTTGATGGCTCCATTGTGGTGTGGTTTCATGATTCATTCCTGGAAGCTCACTAGCCTAGAACCTGTTTCTCTAACTTACAGACCAGTTCTGTAGACCATAAATACCCTGTCGTTAGTACATTTCAGCTTAAGCCAGCTAGAGTGGAGTCTGTTCTCTGCAACTGAACACTTAACTGTTAGAAGTCATTGCCCCCAAATATCTATTCCACTAGCCTCGTGGCCCTGAATCAGGAATAATTTTGCCCCTTGCCCAGGGGACTTTTGGCAACGTCTGGAGATATTTCTGGTTGTCACAACTTGGGCGGGGGGGGGGGGGG
>NW_007726776.1:134586-169154 GCF_000696425.1 Galeopterus variegatus
GGGGGGGGGGGGGGGGGGGGAGGTTGAGTGTTACTGGCATATAGTGGGTAGGGAGGTTGCTAAACACCTAATAATGCACAGGACAGCTGCCCACAGCAAAGACCAATCCAGTCCAAAATATCAACGTGCCAAGATTCAAAAACCTTCCAGAGCACTCAGTTTGAAAATATATCATTAAAAACGCAATGTTTGCAATATTTTGGCTTTGAAAGCATCCTCTTTTACAGTGCAAATAGTCCTCAAAAAAGTACAGATAAAGTTTTGTTTTCAACCAATATCGTGTTATGTTATTCTCTTTATCCCAAGATATACATGATTTTCACATTTTAATATTTCCAAAATGATGTCATGACCTAAAATTAAAGTGTACTTTTTACATGGTAATTTGTGTGTGTGTGTGTGTGTGTGTGTGACCAGTAAGGGGATCATAACCCTTGGCTTGGTGTCGCCCGCACCATGCTCAGCCAGTGAGCGCACCAGCCATCCCCTACATAGGATCCGAACCAGCGGCCTCGGCGCTCCCAGCGCCGCTGCACTCCCAGCACCACACTCTCCCGAAGGAGCCACGGGGTCGGCCCCATGGTAGTTTTTTTTATTCTTTTTTTTTTAATCAAAAAGGCTGCTATTAAATCTATGGTATAATCTCAGAACTGGTGGCATCGTGGAATCAAAGAAGTAGGGTAATCTAAGCAAGAATGTTCCAGAGGACAAGTTTGCCTGATTGCACGTGGAGAAGTGTTGAAGGTAGGCAAAGATCACCTTTGTCAGCTGGACAACAGAATCACTATGGCACTTTTCACTGGCTTCAACATGAAGCCCAGGTAACAGTATTTTCTCAATGCTCTTTGCAGCAAGGTCAAGAAGCACTAATTTGGGGCACCTTGAAGAAGATGGAGAAAAGAGAAGGAGTGCCACTATTTGGAAAGACAAGCAAAAAGTGATGGCAGATAACCAGACAGATGTCAGAACTTCACTCTCCTTCCCAGGACCTTCCTTTCACCAGGCAATTTGCTAACACCCCAGCCTTACAGTTCTTGAGTAACTTTCACAAGCTCTCTAAGGTCCACAGAAAATCACAACTGGAGAATTTAACTAATAGTGGATCCTGACAAGAAAAAATGAAACATGCATTTATCTACTCCAAACCCAGCACATATTGAGAAGCAAGATTTATCTTATAAATACATTTTCTATGACTTGTAAATGACTCATTCCTCCATAAAAGTCTAGCTCCTGCTTTGAATAAAGATGTGTTCAGTAAGTATTTGCTAAATTGAACTAAATCCACTCCCTAAAAGTGCTACTGCCTTAAAGTGTGTGGGGAAGAGATAGAAGCCCCTTTCAAAGGTAAGAGCAGAAATTCAAGACAGAAAAATACAGGGGGACAAAGGAACTAGTCCATTCCAATTACCTACATTATCTGGAGATCCACACAAGTCCAAATAAATGTTGCCTCAGAAGTTTGCTACTACTGCCAACCCAATATCCCTACTATTTATTTATTAAAATTAAGAAATCAAAAGTGACACAATGAATTCTACATTGTTCCAACCACCTTAAGACCCAGAATGTAGACTTCTTATGCCAGAACCTGGATAAGATCCTGAAGCCATGTGTTGCTACACCCAGAGGGTGTGTTTAGGTGACAGGCCCTGATATCACCGAGGAGTTAATTTCAAGCAGTAGAGTCTGAAGCCTTAACCTATATTTTTAGAAACAATCATTCTCATAATTCCAGCAGAGTCAGTTTTCCTTTGTTTTACATTTATTTATTTAGAGACTTCTAAGTATATGCTGGTCTGTTGAAACAGCCTCTGGGCCCAAGTACAATAAAAACATTAATTAAAACACAGGATTAGAAACACCCAGCAGCGAGCCTGGAACAGCATCAAATGAGCTCTGCTGTTTAAGTGTCAGCCATAGAAGATAAAGCTGCCTGCTGGTGACCTGCAATGTGTCCCCCACTTCTCCATGGATTCCCAGCTGGTGCTGAGGTGAGTGTTCTTGGCCACACCAAATTAGTTTGTTTCTCTCCTAACCCTTGATTTGGCATAGTCTCTACCGGCCTCTCCTTTCATTCTGCAACGGACTAACAAGAAATTCACAGAATCCCCAAGTTTGGCAGAGATCTGGGCACAGGAACCTTACATAACCGTTGGGCTTTGGCAGAGCTGGACCAGAAGGGCTGGGTGCCCTCAGCTGAAATGTGCCCTGAATTTTGTGGGCAGTGTCACTATCTCTGAGACTGTCTACCCTTGCTTGGCTCTGAACACTTCTGAATCCAGAAGTAGCAGCAGAATTAAAATGGAGTACACCATGCAAGAGTCAGAGGGAACACCGTGGAAATAGCATGGAGTTCAGATAGTGTAGACACTTCAGATTTGGGGGAGAACCCATCTATAACATAGAGGCAGTAAACTTTCACTCCCTTATGACATAGAAAATTCCCCAAATTCCAAATTTGTTTACACAGCCAATTAGGCATGAAAATTTTGAATCTAGCACAGGCCTGTTAAGAAATAAGATCTTGTTATATGCAGACATGTTCTGTCAAGGGCTTGTATCCTGTGAGGGATGCCATCAATGGGAAATATGACTTTATTATAAGTTCTATCCTTTTCTTAAAGGTTTACAAGTAAAACAAAAGCAAGAGATCTTGGCTTCCTTCTTTTATGTATAATTTTCCCACAAACCTCCCATCTTAGAAAAACAAGAAAAGAGATTTGAAAGAAAACAATAGCCAATCAGTGCTAGGTAGGAATAGAATTTCAAAAGTGGTGGGAACATACTATTTACTGTTCCACTGGATTCTGTATTATTCATTCCTCTTTATTTTTCTTTAATGACAAATGTGCCAATATGTTATTACAAAGAGGCTACCACCAAAGAAGATATAACTGCCTTTTATCACACATCTGGCCCAAATTATATCTCTGGAACCCCTTTTTAATCAGCCATGGTGCTTTTTACGGTTTTGCAATTTCGTCAAATTGGCTGAGTCTCATGTGCCGCCTGCTACTGCATTCTGAAGTGCCAGGCTGGTACCTAAGAGGAAAAATAACATTTTTCTTCACTCTTAACCCACATTCTGACTTCTCATGCTACATTCAATCCCCAGCTAATTAGTTCAAGAGCAAGCAACTTTAACCAAGATTCAGTATTACTTTCCTGTTTCTGAGAGCTGGGTTTTCCCCAAATATAGCTCTCTTGTTACCCTTTGCATTTTAAATAAGCCATTTTGGAGCATGGCTCTTGTTTTTTCTTTAATATATGTGCCCCTTGGGGCTGCACTGAAGCTTGTGATGGCTCTCTGCCTGCAGTCAGGGCAACAGAATGTCTGCAGACCCGGCTTTGTACTGCACTTGGCATCCATTGTGCAGCCCCAGCTGAGTAGGGAGGTTGCAAGTCAACTTTTTCAGAAATGCAGGGTCCCTGGTACCCTATCATAGAGTCCTTAATCTCATTTAGGTTCTTCCATTTTGTTTCATTTTAAACATTCAGTATTTCCTCTATGGATAGTTCATGGAATAAATTATTCCACAGAAGTCCATATTTCAGATAACTGAAGACTTGTTAATGTAGGGGGTTGACAGAAATTATTTCTAAAATGTTAAATACTTCCCTTGGGACGTAAGCAAGTTACACTAAATGTAATTGATTTTTTCTTGATGATGTAGGGTCATCTTTAAACTATCATTTATAGCATAGCTGTATAAAACAATAACAAATGCATAGAATGCTTTGCACCTACATTAAATAGCTCCAGGCCATTATACTTTCTTTGTTTTCTTAGTAAACCTACATATTTTATTTCTGTCTCCTGCCATATTATCAAACTATCAGTGGTCACTTTGCACTAATGTTGGCATGTCATTTTCTAGAAGCAAAGTTTGGGTTTATTGCCACCAGTTTGCAGATGTCTGGAAACTTAAATAAACAAGTTTGTTTGAACAACGTGTAGATTAAAAGCCACCCAGTTCTGGATGGTATTCTGAGGCTCTGCCTTCTGATCTAAATGCATAAGCATCAGTGCATGAATGTACAACATCTATTCTGGTTGCAGAAAGGCCTCTAGGACTTAATTCTGTTCCTTATCTTTGCCCCACAGAAGAGAAATGACCAGATACTTATCCTCAGGTATTGCACAGTGAAGTTCAGTGGTCACTCTTGGATTTCTTCTTTCCTTCTTGTTCTTGTCTTCTCTGTCCCTCTGACTGCTGCTTGAACCATTTTGGTACACATTAAATCATCTACTAAAACAAATGAAAACATTAAGGAAAGAGAAAAACATTTAATTCTATGCAAATTGAACTCTGATTTTTTGGGGGGTAGATGAAAGTACATTGAAATTTGAGATTATATCAACAATTTGACTTTTAAATTTTCCTCTCATCAAAACAGAAACATGAAGTTTGGCTACACTTACACAGGCACCTGCCACTCATATCTGGGAGTCTCCCCCAGTTATAAAATCTCAACCCTTTGACTAAAATCCCCATAGCTGTTTGAAATGCCTGTCCAAGATGATCCAGGCCAAGTTGACGGGGTGTCAAAAGAACCCTGCCCAAAAGATAAAAGCTCTTATTCAACACCACACTATATGATGTTGGCACTGTTTCAGGATAGGGTGACTGACTCTTCCTGGTTTGCCAACGACTGTCCAATTTTGAAACCAAAAGTCCCACATCCCAGGAACTTTCTCAGTTCTAAGCAAATCAGGACAGTTGGCCACCCTGCTGGGGCAGGGGGATGATTGCTCAAAGGTCTCTCATATTTTCCCCCAGGAGGAACTTTTATCTTCAGAGCATTTCTAGGAATTCAAAGACTCCTTCCTCTTTTCTCTTTCTGCCCAATCAGACTGGCTATTTCTTTCTTAGTAACATTTCTAGCATCAATTTCCTCTCTTATCGCCACCAACTTGGGCCTTTATCCCATGATGCTGGGCTACTATAAAATTTCCATGAAGTCTCCTCATCTTCACGCCAATGTGTGTGCCACTCTCAGATTAATCTTTTTAAAACCCTGGTTTGCACAAGGCTCAGTTAAAGTGCCCCTTCCTTCATAAGTCTGGTATCTTCCCAGGCAGGAGGGGAAGATTGACCAGGGTGGAAAAAAGGAGTGAGTGGCAGGAGGTATTAGCTGGAGTGCTGCAGGGTGGGTGAAGGAGCTATCACCTCCCGGAAGCTGCTAAGGAACAAAAGCACACAAAGGGAGAGATAGGCAGGGCACTAAGGTCAATAATCCAGAAAGAGGGTCAAAGCCTGTCATCAAGGCTAGGAGGCCTAGCCACAGACATAAAACCCCAGTGTCGATGTGGATATCCCAGAGCCACGGTGTGCTGGGCTCAGCACACAAGAAGCAAGAGGGCCATCCCAAGCAAATCCCTAGGAGAACACACTGCCCCACAGCGGTTCAAGTCAGGGCTGGCTGCATGAGAAAGGAAAGCTAACTGCATCAGCAGGAACTGCCCTCTGCAGTTAGCAGGTACTAATTTGGAAAGCTGTTTATATTTTAATGCATGCATCCCTTAAATGCAAAGACTACATCTTAGAATGCTCTGTATTCCCCACACCTTGTACTTCCATGTTCTGCAGGCCATGTGTATAGGAAACCATGAGAAAGTTACAGCAACTCCACTTCTTTTCAGGACATCTGAAAGCCATCTGCTTGGTTGGGGCTCAAGGTACACTAATCAGCAAGTATGGGATGAACACAAATCCTCCCTTTTCTCTTTTTAAATCTTCAGAGCAAACATCAACTCTCCTACTTCCTTCTGTATCTTAGTTCAAATCCTAGGCACAAGAAGAAAAAAATTTTTTAAAAAAATCAACCTACCTTCCACCAAGACTGCAAACCAAGCCCCAGACCCAAAATATTCTCATGTTTTCATGCTGTAGTGTTTATTACTACTTGAAGTTCAACCAGAGGGAATGAAAAATTGATCTAGTTGTTCACTTTCTCTGCTTGAGAGTTTCCAGCATACATGTTAAAACACTTCTTGAGCATATGTTCTGACGTATTCATGCTGAGAATCCCTTTAAAATGGTCCAGTCTTAAAAAGACTGCTAAGAATATATTTTTCACTCAATTACATTTTTTTTAAATATCCAAGTTAAAATGAAGGCCTATTATGCTAGCTTTATAAATGCAACCACCTTTCTTTATTGACTGATTTATGAAGTCCCTTGAGTAAACAGGAAAAAAAATGTGATAGTTAAGATTCATAAATAATGTTCTACTAGAAATACCCTCAAGTGACAGCCCTGTTTTAAGTGCCAAAGTAAACACCTGCAACTATAAAAAGGGGCTACTGTATTTTGTTTTCTATCCAAAAAAAGTGTCAGGTGTAATTTTGGAGAGTCTCTGGAGAAAGCAAAAAAGAAAGTCCTCAAAATAAATCTCTGATGGAAATGAGTGTGACATGTGTAGTTCTGGAAATATTATTCACCTGAAGAAGGTAACTCCCCTAGACTTTGTAAATCACCTAAACCAGGATTTCTCAATATTAGCTCTATTACCATTTTGGACAGGGTAATTCCTTATTGTCAGGGGCATGGGGCCTTTCCTGTACATTGTAGGGATATAGCAGCATCCCTGGCCTCTACCAACTAGATGCCAGTAGCAACTTCCCCCTCCTACCACTACCAGTTGTGACAATCAAAAATGTCTCTGGACACTGCCAAATGTCCCCTGCAGGGCAAAATTACCCCTGGCTGAGCATCACAAATTAAACTAGAGAAACTTTCTTTAAATTGTGAAGAATCATGAAACATCAGATTTGGAAGAAATCAGTAATGCCCCTAACAAGACACACCAACAAGACAATCACGTTAGGCAAAAAAAAGAAACAATGCACAGGGATAAGCATGCCTGAAAAATGGAACCATATGAGCTAAACTGCAAGAACAGTGTTATATTGAAGAAAACCAGAAAAGCCAACATCAGTGGAATATTTGAAAAAATATTTTTCTTAATTTTTTAATCTGGAAAAAAAAAATCACATCATTTTGGATGAAAAAAAGTAAATCAATTTCACTCAGAAACATTCTGCAAAGAATGACAATTTCCCTCTTCCAAAAAAAAAGAAAAACTGTATTTGTCAAGTGTTTATCATTTAAAGGATAAGATTTTACAAATTTCCAAGAAGTCAGTACTAATTTGGAAAGCCATTGATATTTTTATGTACACACCCTTGAATGTGAAGACTAGCTTCGAACTCTCTGTATGCACCACACATAACACTATAGGTACTCAATAATTTCTCTAAATAATAATAAAATATGCCTTCATGTTCTAAGAGGTTTTAAAGATGACATTTCAAAATATGGTGAGAGGAATGATTTTTTCTTTTGGTGACCGGTAAGGGGATCATAACCCTTGGCTTGGTGTCGTCCGCACCGCATTCAGCCAGTGAGCGCACCGGCCATCCCTATATAGGATCCGAACCTGCGGCCTCGGTGCTCCCAGCACCGCACTCTCCCGAGTGAGACATGGGTTCGGCCCAAGAGGAATGATTTTGAACATCTCACCTGGAAATAAGAAGAGCTACATGGAAAACCCCATGTAATATTGGAAAGGGAAAAGCACAGTTCAGGGAGCTTAAGAGACCTGAGTTAAATCCCAGCTTCATTGGTCCTAGATATGTATTTTGGTTCTGTTTACTCCTCCACAGAATGAGTACAATAATCCTACCTCAGAGGACAGTTAAGATAACTATATAAGGGGTAAGAAAAAAATCTCAGTTCTCTTGATCTCCCTCACACAGTAAGAAAAAACAGTAAGGAAAAAAAATCAGCTCTCCTGAACTCCCTCTGTAAGAAAGTGAAAATTCTAATTTCAAGAGTTATATCTACCCAATTTAACTTTTCTCTTTGAAATCAGAAAGAGAAAAATTGCTTACCTAAAACAAAGTGCCAGCAAAGTTCCATGCCAACAATGATGCTGCAAAAAAAAAAAAAAAATCAAAAAAAATGCAAAAAAGATGATAAACACTTTAGAGTAAGTGAATATGAAAATAACAGAATGTTGTCAATACAAAGTCAGTTAGTAAATTTGGTAATCTTTTATGGAAAATCAAGGTATAAAGAGAAAATCACGGCTAAACTAAACATAATGTCTTATCTTTTCTACAAAGTATTTTAAAGTGTAATTGTAGAATTTATTAATAATTTTTTTTAAAAAAGAAGTTCTGTATATCTGTGTTTAAAAAAGAAGATTGATTAAGCTGAATAAGCTGCTTAAAATTATCTTCCAACTTTGCTTTCAAAAGCTTTTAAGCTGAAAGCTACTTCTGTGTTTATGGAAATATTCTATTTCCTAATTGGGGTGTTGGTTACATAGATGTATAAAGTCGTCAAAACTCACCAATTGTTAATTTAAGGTCTTGCATTTCACTATATATGAAAAAGTATATATGCATATATACATATATGTAATGTACATATGAGAGTACTTCAAAAAAGTTCATGGAAAGGTTTGTATTATCTTTCAATTCTATTTTTCCGTGAACTTTCTGAAGTACCTTCATACAAATATACATACACAGATACCTATACACAAATATAAACACAAATATAACACACACACACACAAATATACGAGGATACTTCAAAAAGTTTGTGGAAATATTCATACTATCTTTCATTCTATATATGTGTCTGTATATATCTAGATAAAACTGTTCTAAATTTTTAAAAATACAGCTATAAATCGATGTGGCCTAGATATTTCTCTTCTTCCTCAAATTGGTCTATTTTTTTTTTTTTTGTCCTTTTTGAGACCGGCCACACCGCGCTCAGCCAGTGAGCTCTGTGAGCACACCGGTCATCCCTATATAGGATCCGAACCCGCGGCTGGAGCGCTGCTGCGCTCCCAGCACCGCACTCTCCCGAGTGCGCCACGGGCTCGGCCCAAATTGGTCTATTTTTTTTTTTTTTTTTTTTTTTTTGAAAATTGGTCTATTTTTTAAACCAACTTTTTTTTTTCCTTTTTGTCTTTTTTACTGACCAGTAATGGGATCACAACCCTTGGTGTCGCGCCCATACCAGGGACTGGCAACGGGATCACAACCCTCGGTGTTGCGCCCATGCCGCGCTCAGCCAGTGAGCGGGAACCGGTCTCCACATGGGATCCGAACCCTCGGCGGGAGTGCCACCGTGCTCTCAAGCGGCGCACTCTCCAGTGCGCCACCGGGCCAGCCCCTAAACCAATTTTAATGCTCAAAATAATAAATTTAGAAAGAAAGAAGGAAAGAAGGAAATTCACCCAGAAACTATATAATTAAAAAGAAAAGTATGAGCACAACAGCCTTAACTCCCAAGATTACCAGCTAGATTAAAAAGTAAGACTTCACTTGTGGGTTTTTTTGTTGTTGTTATTGTTGTTGTTATTTCTAATTGTTGTCTGCAAGAGAAACACTTACATCCAAGATACATTAATAGTAGTTCTTACCTATTTGGAAGGTAAGTTGGGGACTCTGAGTCAAGGTGGGCAAATGCATATAGGCAATATACTGAAAAATTTGAAATACAATTCCTGATACTTTATATGATGGATTAAAAAACCTTCAACCAAAAATTACTGAATGCTCAAAGACCTATCATCTCTGTATGACTATACAAGAAACATAGGTTATTATCCTAGTAGCCAATAGGGTTATTTCTTAGCACACATTATTAGTAGAAATGAATATGGTTACTATATATTGGATAATACAGATTAACAATGAAACCTAGTAATACTGAATGCATGTATCTGAAACCACATAGCAAGATCATACATAAAAAAAATTTGGACAAAAATACAATGATGAAGACTTAGTAAACACATGTGTAGCAAGTCCCAAAAGCAACCAATACTAATTGAAACAGGAAAACAAAAGGTAACAGAATAGATTCCTTCAAGAAAAGAAAAAAAAAAAAAAAGGAAACATGCAGATCATTTTCCAGATATTACCATGTGGAGAGCTGTAATGAGAGCCACTTTACAGAGAAGTCTGTAGTCTCAAAAACTATAAAAACTAAGTAAATGAAAAAATAAAATAAGACAATTTTTAACTAAGAAAACTTAGAAATTGTGTAAGAAATGCAATTATAGTATAAACTATATATACACTATATATATAAGGAGTCTTCAGAAAGTTTATGAAAAATATGTACTATGAAAAAACTATGCATAGATTTCAAAACTTTTTTGCACCAAAATAAACTCATACTAACTTGTTATAACATGTCTGACCAGGATCTAATTTGAGTCACTAAGTAGGATAAGACATAGTTTGAAAGAGAGCCCCTATCAGAGCAACATGAATTCTGCCAAAATTGAAGCAAGAACAAACATCAAATTTATGGTGATGCTTGGCTGAAAGAATGGTGAAATCACTGATGCTTTACTAAAAGTTTATGGGAACAATGCTCCAAAGAAATCAGCAGTTTACAAATGGATAACTCGTAAGAAGGGACGAGATGATGTTGAAGATAAAGCCTGCAGTTCAGACCATTCCACATCAATTTGCAAGGAAAAAATTAATCTTGCTATTGTCTTAATTGAAGAGGACAAATGACTATTAACAGCAGAAACAGCCAACACCATAGACATCTCAATTGGTTCACCTTACACTGACTGAAAAATTACAATTAAGCAAACTTTTTGCTCTATGGATGCCAAAAATGTTGCACCCAGATCAGCTGCAGACAAGAGCAGAGCTTTCCAAGGAAATTTTAAACAAGTGGGATCAAGATCCTGATGCATTTCTTCAAAGAATTGTAACAGAAGATGAAACATGGCTTTACCAGTATGATCCTGAAGACAAAGCACAATCAAAGCCATGGCTACCAAGGGTAAAAGTGGTCCAGTCAAAGCAAAAGCAGATGGTCAAGAGCAAAAGTTATGGCAACAGTTTTTTGGGGATGCTCAAGGCATTCTGCTTGTTGACTTTCTGGAGGGCCAAAGAACAGTGACATCTGCTTATTATAAGAGTGTTTTGAGAAAGTTAGCCAAAGCTTTAGCAGAAAAATGCCCAGGAAAGCTTCACCAGAGAGTCCTCTGCCATGACAATGCCCCTGCTCATTCCTCTCATCAAACAAGGGCAATTTTGCAAGAGTTTTGATGGAATATCATTAGGCATTCCACCTTACAGTCCTGATTTGGCTCCTCCTAACTTCTTTTTGTTTCCTAATCTTAAAAAAATCTATGAAGGGGACCCCATTTTTTTTTTCAATTAAAAATGTGAAAAAGACTGCACTGACATGGTTAAATTCCCAAGACCCTCAGTTCTTTAGAGATGAACTAAATGGCTGGTATCATCACTTACAAAAATATCTTAAACTTGATGGAGCTTACATTGAGAAATAAAGTTTTATGTTTCTTATTTCTGCCTTTTAATTCCATTTTTTTTCATGAAATGTTTGAAATTCCCCCATACAGATATATATATACACACTATGTTTTAGTACATTTAAACATATATATAGGTTTTTAAAAATTCTTTATTGAAGCATAATTGATTATACATATTTGTGGGGTGCAAAGTTGACTGTCAATAATTGTATACAAGGTGTGATGGTCAAACCAGGATAGTTAGCTTATTTGTCATTACAATACATAATCATTCATTGTGTCCATTAACCAATTTCTCATTAATTTCTCATTAACCACCTTCCCTCTCCTCCCTTCCTCCTCCTTTCCACTTCTAGTAACCACAGTTCTGTTCTCTCCTTCTAAAAGTTTAACTTATTACTGTGATTTTGTTTCTTTCTCTATCTTCCTTTATTGTTTATTTATTAATTCAGCTCCCATTTATGAGTGAGGACATGCAGTATTTCTCTTTCTGCACCAGGGTTGTTTTACTTAACATAATTTTGTCCAGGCTCATCCATGTTGCTGTAAATGGCAGAATTTCATTCCTTTTTATGGCTGAGTAGTATTCCATTGTGTGTGTGTGTGTGTGTATCTCCTTGTCCAGTCATCCATCAATGGATATTTAGGTTGGTTCCATAGCCTGTCTATTGTAAATAGAGCTGCATTAAACATGAGAGTGCAGGTATCCCTTCGACATGATGATTTCCATTCCCTTTGATATATACCCAATAGTGGGACTGTTGGATCATGGTAGTTGTTTAAGGAACCTACATATTGTTCCCCATAATGGCTGTACAAATTTATAGTCCCACCACCAGTGCAGAAGTGTTCCCCTTTCTCTGCATCCTTGTCAGCATTTGTTATTCTGTCTTTTTAAAAATAGCCAGTCTAACTGGGGTAAGATGATATCTCAAAGTGGGTTTGAGTTGCATTTCCCTGATGACTAGTGATATTGAGCATTTTTTCATGTGTCTGTTTGCCATTTGTATGTCCTCCTTTGAGAAATATCGAAGTCCTTAACCCATTTTTTAATTGGATTATGCGGTTTTTTACTATGAAGTTGTTCAAGTTCCTTGTATATTCTCTTCTTAGATTCATAGTTTGCAAGTGTTTCCTTCAAATAGCTTTAAAGTTTCAGGTCTTATAATTATGTCTTTAATCCATTTTGACTTGATTTTGGTTCATGAAGAGAGGTACAGATCTATAAACCTTATATAGTTTATACAGTACAAACTATAGTTTATAGTATAATCTACATATAGTCCAAACTATATACATAATATATAGTATATGTAATTATATATACAGTATAAACTATATATATTATATACACACACAAATTATATACATATAAAAAGACATAATAATTATAATAAATCATTGAATATGGACTCAACCAAAAATTATGATAGTATTATTTTGAAAGGAATGGAGTAGGGAAAGGTGCTAAGAGGGCCAAAATAAATAATGTTTAAAAATGATGAGGGAAGAAGAGAGTGAGGTCTTTGTGTACCAACATGAAACAATCTCCAAGAATATGGTTCAGTGTAAAGCAAGGTACAAAACAGTGTGTGAGATATGCTACCATCTTTTTTACAAAAAGATTACACATATGCATTTTCATATTTATGAAATATTTCATAATTACATATATCTCTAGAAAGTTTCCCCAAAAGTTGGTAACATTAGTTGTCTCTAGAGAGGGAAATCTGCTGCCAGGGGAAGGCGGGATGATGGGCCCAAGGCAAAAGAAAGACTTTCACCAGATAAATTTTTGTACCTTCTGAATTTGTGCCAAGTGAATGGCACACACAAATTTAAAGAAAAAAGACAAACCACATAATTGGAGAAAGTACAATACAATATCCAGAATATATAAAGAACTCAATAAGAAAAACAGTCCTGGGCCGGCCCGGTGGCGCACTGGATAGTGCGCCGCTTGGGAAGCGCGGCGGCGCTCCCGTCCGAGGGTTCGGATCCCACATGCAGACCGGCTCCCGCTCACTGGCTGAGCGAGGTGCGGGAGCAACACCGAGGCTTGCGATCCCGTTGCCGGTCCCCGGTCCGGTACGGGGGCAACACTGAGGGTTGCGATCCGTTGCCGGACACGGAAAAAAGACAAAAAAAAAATGATGATTCAAGCAATAGCAGTACGTAGAGTATTTTTATATTAAAAATAAATACTGATTAAACAGCTAAAGGTTTTTTAAATGATTACCTGAGGGAATAGGGGCCAGCCAGAAGGACAGAGTCAACATGGGGTAGAGGAATTAAGAAAATATTAGTTTTTTTGCTATAAGCTTCTTAGCATTATTTGACTTTTAAACTGTGTGCTCATTAACTTTGATAAAAAGGAAGATATCAATTTGTTTATAAAAGGAAAGAAAGGGAGGTAAGAAGGAATGAAGTTATTCCTTTATAATAGATTTATGTACATGCTGTAATACTATAAAAATATTTACATAACCATAGTTATAGGGACTGTGACTCTAGAAGAAAGCAACTGCCCCTAGCTTTTCAGTTTGTAAAAATCTTATCCTTAGGTTTGAAGTATTCAATCTCAAGCTTAATCCAAGTAATTTTATAAAGTCCCAAAACACTAGTTGATGATTAGAAGGAAGGAACCCTGGCCTACCAGGCTTTGGTTACAATTACTTCTTAACAATCTATCCTATGCATTTCATGAGGGTTTGAATCACATTCTCTCAAAGGAATTGAGGACCTACGACATCTAATTGCTTTAGCAAGTCTCACAGTGCTTTATGCACATACGTAGTAAATAATCCAAAACTTTAATTACAGGTACAGGAGTGTTCAAAGCTATTTAACTGATGGGGATAGGAAGATGGCAATTAGTATCTCACTTATAGGGATACAAGAAGAAACTATCTTATTCATAAAATAACATCATTGTAAGCATTTCCAAGGATAGGTATGCATGTTCACTACTGAGTAATCCTAGGAGCAAAACAAACCCTCTGTTACATAACTCTTATTTTACCTTTCTTAATCTTTGAGTAATTAACATAGAAAAAAGTTGTTTTCTGGGCCACTCCACAGACAAATAGTTTCCCAGCAGAAAGAGACAAGCAAATAAGCCTGAGCATGTGATGGACTTGGAAAGCAATGAATCTTAACAAATTTGCAGTTGAATTATTGAACTGTTAAGAGTGCAGAGTTAAACAGAAAAGATCTGGATGGATAAATGGGGTTTTGTTACCTTTGTTTCTTTGCTAATTTTGTTTGTTGCTACTGCTTGTTGCCATGGGCACCAAAAGTTATGACACTGCCATTTATACTGAATATTTTTATTTGGAAAATAAGCTTTCACTTACATAATTGAGGCTCATCAACCACATGAACTGAGAGTGGGAGATTAACACACATCATAGATTTATTTGCTACATTACTAATCTTGTTTATTTTTAGGTGTACTGCAAAATGGTGGTTCTTCAGTTTAGAAAGTCTCTCCACTGATGCATTCAACAACTATTTGTTTAAGTATAGGTGATAGAAATAGGTGCAGTGTAAAACATTTATAATCTAGCAGGTTAGGTAAACAATTAAGCAATTAAATAATCAATTATAATAAGATATGTTGAGTACTTGGAACACATATAGCAAAAGCACTCAACATATCTTGGAGCTCAGGGGTAGGAAGAGCACACTTAGGGAAGCTTCCCAAGGGAAGGGACATTGAGTGGAACTTGAGGGTTGACTGGAAGTTACCTATGCCAAGGAGGATGGAGAAGAGGCAAAGAGGCTGAGGAAGACCAGAGGCCAAATGGAGCAGTGAGAAGGCCACTACACAAATGGAGGAGAGAGAACACGGTGGCCTGGACTTGGTGAGGGCAGTGCTGCTAGAGAAAACAAGATGGATCTGAGAGCCATTAAGGAGGCAGAACTGGTAGAATTTCATGACTTATTGGATGTAAGAGGTGAAAAAGAAGGAAGGGAAAACAGCTGCAAGTTTCTGGCTATGACAGCTGGGTGGGTGTCATTCACTGACCTGGGGTACGTGGGAGGGCAGGTTGAGGGGGCAGAGGATGAGTTCAGCTCTGAGTGTGTTGAGTGTGAGGTACATAGCAAGCATTTAATTGGAGATTTCACGTAGGCAGCTGGACTATAGGGTCTAGACTGCAGCTATAGATTTGGAAGTTATCTCAGAGCAGATTGTTGAAGTTATAGCTTTAGATTAAATCACCAAGACGCTGTCTATAGAGTGGGAAAAACAGGGGCCAAAGGACAGACCCCTGGGGACTACTGACCTTTAGGGAACAAGCTAGGGAAGGAGATTAAGAAAGAAGCCTGAGAAAGAACAGAAAAGTGAAAGCGTCAAACAGGAGAGAAAAAGAACTTTTCTTCCACCCTCTTAGGTTCAGTGACTAGGACCCTACAAAGTAAACTGACAAAAGACAGATTAACAGGAGGATGAGCATACAAATTTTATTTGATGCATAATTTTTACATGACATAGGGGTCTTCCTAGAAAAGAAGTTAAGAAGCAAATTGGCCTGAGAGTTTATATACCATTTTTAACAAAAAATGATAAATTGTGGAGATGAGACAAGGAAAAAAGTTTTTAGGGAAGGTAAACTAATGGAAAATAAGGGCTATCATAGCAAGGTTTGTTTATGCAGGTCCATCTTGGTGCCAACTTTCCATTTTCTTCAAGGCCATAAAATTCACCCAGGAGATGGGATTTATGGCAGTCCTCATTTGTCAGAAGTTTCTACTTTTAGTGACATAAAGGAAGCTCTGAAAAGGCTTCCTTCTGCATCTGTTAATTCTCAATTTTCTTCAGCCCAAAATGATCCTTATCCAAAAGAGGCGTATTTTGGGATGGCATAGTCTGATCCCTTTCAGTGGTAAAGCATCACATGCCACAGATACATCAATGCAATTCAACAAATATTTATTGAGCACCTGCTATGTGTCATGTACGTGCTACTGGGGATAGAGCAGTGAAAAAAATAAACCCAGTGATTATCATCAAAAGAAGAGTAAATGGCCACGGAATTTGAGATTGTAAAAAACTCTGTGGCTTTTGCAATAGCAGTTTCAGTGGAGGCAGGAGGTGAGAAATCGTATCACAGTGGATTGAGGTTAGGCTAAGAAGTGAGGAAGTGTAACTAGGAAATGGAGACAACTCTTTCAAGAGGGTGAATATGATGGGAAGCAAGAATAGAACAGTAACTAGAGGAGGGAGCTGAGGATGTCCCCAGCTCATGTCCTCCTAGGTTCATAAGATGTCCTGAGTTCAGTGCTGTCACCATCTCCAGTGGAATACCAGGGCTGATAAGGAACTTTGCAAGGCCTTGACTCTGAAGTCAAACACTAAATAGGTTTAAGTGAAATCATCTCCTTTTGTTAGCCTAAAATCTGGATTATTACATGCTGTCTGAGTTGATACTGAGCTGGGACTTGATTGATTCTTGACTGGTGTAAAAGAAAGAACATTGAATCTACCAAAATTCAGGCTCCCACTTGCCATTTATTAATTCTGTGGGTTTTGGCAAACTGCTCAAGTCTCTGTTGTACTTTTCTTATCTGCAAAATAGGAATGATTTCTGTGTTCTAAACACTTTAAGAATGACCTTATGTAATCCTCACAACAACCTGGCAAGGCAGGTTCTACTAATACTTGATGATTGAGGTTTAAACCACAGAGTCTTATTCTAGATCCTGCCCCTTTAACCACTGTGCTCTACTGAGCTAATATTACCTTCCCTTGCACTTTCAGGGATATTGAGAAGAGCATGTGAAATAATTTGTAAGAAAACACTTGGCAGATTATGGTTTCATGGGTATGAAGTTTCAGTTTTGCAAGATGAAAAGAGTTCTGGAGATGGATGGTGATAATGGTTGCACAACAATTTGAATGTACTTTTAAAATGTTTAAGATGGGAAATTTTATGTTACATGTATTTTACCACATTAAAGTTTTTGAATTAAAATAGAAAACACCTAATAGATTATAAAGTACCTCACAAATGCAAACTATTAATGATGATTTTAATTCTTCTTAATTTAAAAACCAGCAGGTACCCCAAAAGAAGATTTTATGTGACTCACTTTTAATCCTCTGCATATCTAGAATAGGTGACAAGAGAGGAAGCCTAGTGTAAAATGGCAGTATCTGTAGTTCAGGAGCCTCAATGGCACAATAGGAATGGGAAGAAAAAAGTGAGTCCAGGTCAGTTTTTTACATGACAATATGAAGATTCCAAGCATCACTGCAAGTGCATTCTCTGACCACATTCAGTGTTGCCCAACAGGTCTCTCCCAAAGGGAAAGATCAACGTTGAGGCTGGAGAGATCACATCAGTGTAAGCTCCTGTAAAGAAAGTAAAGAAGGGCCGGCCCGGTGGCGCACTGCTATAGTGCGCCGCTTGGGAAGCGCGGTGGCGCTCCCGCCGAGGGTTCGGATCCCACATACAGACCGGTTCCTGCTCACTGGCTGAGCGAGGTGCGGAGGCAACGCCGAGGGTTGCGATCCCGTTGCCGGTCCCGGTCCGGTACAGGCACGACACTGAGGGTTGCGATCTGTTGCCGGCCACGAAAAAAGAAAAAAAGGGGAAAAAAAAAAAAAAGAAAGTAAAGGAAAATGGTCAGGGCCCCTCAGGTATTCAGAATCTTGCCCAGCATTTGATGTAAATATGCACCTGCACCCAGGTGTTCCTTGGTTATTGTCTGATGTAGTTGCGCATGTGCACCCAAGTGTCCTGGGTTATGACTTAAGTATAAAGGACAAGTGGCGCTGATCCACAGTGTCCCCTCCCCAGGATGCCCCTGGGGGGGCCTACAGGGAGACCACTACTGCTGCTGGAGGCTGTTGCTGCCAGTGCCCACAGGATGCCCCGAGAGGCCACTGCCACCGCTGCTGCTCTTGCTGCTGTAAGCTGCTACTGCTGCTACTGTTGAGGACTGAGCTCATGTCATCTGCCAATGGCTCCCGGAATCTTTCCCAATTACCTAGCATGGACCTACATGTGAGGGGTCTGTGACCCAGCCTGGCATGTAAGGGGTCTGGTGACCCAGTCTGTAAAATGGATTTGAAGGACCTGAGCCCTAGCCCTGACAATACAAATGGAAACTTAGTATAACTAAAATAATGAAACATTTTGGCTTTAGTTATGAAATGCCTAGCCAAACACTTAGCGTAGCTATTGCCTCAACCCGACAACTGGCGTAGTTGTGTAGCTCTACAGCCCCAGTTGCTCCTCTGCTTATTTGTGTCCATTCCTTCCTAGGCCAAGGCTGAGAGCACCACCAGTGACTGCCAGTCATGTGTGGGTCATTCCTAGCAGTGTGCACATTTCCTACCTTGCCTGTGTGGTGATGGGCCCTCAAATCATTTATTCTACTTACACCACAATATTCCCTGTAATGGCTTTCCTTTCCTCTAAAAATACTTTTAATAAAAAGCATACATTCATTACAGAAAACTTAGAAAATATAAAAATCAAGTGCTCTTGGCCAAGTGCTAGATACTGGCCCAATAACTCCAAAATAAATAAATAAATAAATAAATAAATAAGGGTTTTCTGATTCTCTCCAGAGAATAAAAAAGTTCAGTCTTATTTTGAGAGTGAATTAAGTTCTGAAATTTTCCTTAAAGGTTTATTATCTGGCACTCTGGTTGTATTTCCCCTTTAAAACAGTGTCATGAAAGGCTATTAAGTTTCCAGATCAGCCCACAAAATCCTACTTAATCTATAATGGAGCTGAATTATAGCATTGGTGGAACTAACACCCAGCCACCAGACTCTAGGCTCCTTCTAAGAGGAAGGGACTTTGCCAGCCATTTCTGAACCTCCAACACTGGCATACACTGGGCACCAAGCAACAGCGATTTCTAACTTTGACTTTCCAAAGAGAAAGGAATTGACTTTGCGGGCATCTTCTCCCTCAAGAAGCACTAACAAGAGCAACCAAAGTTCCATAGTTGAAAGGAGTTAAAACTGTCTAGTTACAGAAGGGGACAGTAATCTTTAGTGTACAAAGGTCATTGGTAAAGTGAGTGCTCACAAATTAGGAACATGCTTACTAGAATGTGTTGAAGAACTATCTCAGCATCTCCTATTTTATTTGGGATATATATGAGAGACCTTTAAAAATTTCATGGAAAGTTTCATATTACCTTTTAATTCCATTTTTCCATGAACATACAATCAATGGGCAGTCATATTTATTAGATGGCTATCTTCTATTTGTTAACCAACAAATTCATACTGTGAAGGAACGCAAAAGTATTTCTGTAGACAAATCATCTGACTCTAGTAAACTTTCTCCTTTCTGGATCTACAACAGTAGGCACCAAAGCACGGGAGAATAATAAATTTAAATTTGCAAAGGAATATAATTTAATATAAGAATAATTTAGGTAACTCAGTCTTGGAAATGGATCAATTTCTTAAAAGTTGTTTGGAGCTCACTAGTGCATTTTCTTTTTTTTAATTCATTCAATAAAGAACTCCCTACACTTTCTGTTTGCTAAGTGCTGAGTTAGGCTCTAGGGTACACAGCTGTGATCACGAAGTTTCAGACTAGTGAAGTCAGGAGAAGACTGGCAGGGAGCAAGTACCAAACAAACAAATATATATATTACCAATCCATAATAGATGCTGTGATAGACTTCTATGATAGGGAATAGCAGGAGGACCTAGTGAAAGAGGGAAGGAATGACAAGCATTACAGGCAGAGGAAACTACATGTGTATACTCAAGAAACTGAGAGAAAGACAACATGGATGAACAAGTGAGCAAAGAGGAAAGTGCCAAGAAACGAGGTTAGAGAGAGAGAGAGGCCAGACAATACAAGACCTTGCAGGAGTATAGATTCCATTCTAAGTACAAAAGAAGCCACTGGAGGGCAAAACGAGGGGCTTGGGAGGGGTGCAGTGGGATAACCTTGTTCATGTTTAAGAAACACTTTGGCTGCTGGATGAAGGACAGATTTGAAGGGGTTCGCAAGAGAAGGCCAGTGGATCAGTTACGAAGCTGTTGGCTTTAGAGGAACCAAGTTTTGTTGGGAAAAAATAAATAAATAAATAATATGTATATATATATACACACACATATATAATGTTAGAAATGTCCTGTCAAAATGTCCAGGCATTGGGGGAGGAGGAGCTTCTTCAGATTGCATATTATTGTCTGACATTGTATTGTGTTTATTAATTTATATATTATCTAGTCGGCATCTGTCCTACTAGAAAGTAAGCTTGATGAGGGTAAGAACTGTGCCTTGTTTCACTCCTGTATCCCCAGTACATAGAACTGCATCTGCCACACAGATTCTCAATAAATATTTACTGAATGAATGAGTGAATGATTTATTTAATATTTTTATAAAGCAAAGGACCCTTCTGTAAAAGAAAATATCCTCTTTTTTATCCATTTTGCGAGTCTGGATCTTTATGCATCACCTGAGAGAAACAGTTTAATGAAGAGTAAACCAAGTCAAATAAAGTCTATTGTACTAAATAGAATGATCTCACAGAATGCAAATCCCAGGAAGACAGAGCCCTTGAATGTGCTCATCATATATTTTAAGGAATAAATTAATGAAGCCAGAGCTCAGAACACTTGTCTGTGGTTTCCAGAATTATATTCTTTTAGCAGATGATTAAAAAGTTTGCATTTTAAGATGATATTTTAGCTAATCATCAAAGCATTTAAACTCATCTGATATGACAACTATCATAGCAAGCTGGCTGGCATGAGTTGTGGAATAAAAAGCTTCCATCCTTTTCAGGAAAAGAACAGTATTATGGCATGATCTGCAATAAAACTGGTGGGATGATCCATGCATTCATCCATGTGAAAGCTTTCTGCTCCCTTGGCTCCATCATCACTGAATACTAAGGTCAGCAAGTTAGCTAAGTTGCTGAACCCCTTCAACTAAAATTGCTCCTGTAGGCAAGGTACACAAAGCTGTATTCTCTATGCTGCCATAACAAAGTGCTACAAACTTGGTGGCTTAAAACAATAGAAATGTATTCTCTCACAGTTTTTGAGGCCACAAATCCAAAATCAAAGTGTCAGCAAGGTTTGGTTTCTTCTGGAGGATTCTGGGGGAAAATCCACTCCATGCTTCTCTTCTAGCCCCTAGTGGCTGCTTGTAATCTTTGGCATTCCTTGGCTTGTAGATGCATCACTCCCAATCTCTGCCTTGTTCTTTACATCTTCTTTTCTGTGTCTTCCTCTCTGTGTGTCTTCTCCCCTTCTCTTCTTTATAAGGACACTTGTCCTTAGATTTAGGGTCCATCCTAATATGGGGTGATTTCAAGATTTTTAAATTAATTACATCTGCAAAGACCCTTTTTCCAAATAAGGTCATACTCATAGGTTACAGTTGGACGTATCTTTTGGGAGGCCACTATTCATCCTACTATCAGGGTCAAAGCAAAGTTCAAGTTTAAAAAAGACTGCAGTTCTAGTGAGGTAGTGATCTGAATTAATATGACTAGAACAGGTTTTTGCGGAGAAAGGGGGAAAGGTATTTGTTTTGTTTTGTTTCAGTTAAGCATGAGATCACAACTATTGATTTTTTTTCTTCTAATAGAGTAAAGAGGGAAGGCAGGTGCCTAATTAATTAATTCTCATGGATCAATATCAGAGTCCCTTCAGGGGCAACCAAGTTAAGGAGAGAGTGACTAACTACAGAAGTGGGCAGGTGGAGGAGGAAGCCTTACTAGCTATTCTAGGCACTCCGCTTGTTAGGACCTGTCAGATGCATCAGCTCTGAACTCAGTTTGGAAAAGCCTTCTCCAAAACTTAAGCTCTTCTCTCAATCCTAAGGTACCCAACTAGCAAACCATACTTGATCCTGGATGTTGATTTCTTGTCTAACCACTTGATTTAGTGTGCTTGATACTGAAATACATCCCTACTGGGATGAACCACCATAGCAGCTCAAGGTGAGAGACCCGCTCCCTTTCCCCAACCATAAAACCCCAAACCCCACCTTTTCTCTTTAATGTGTAGATGCAATAGATTGTCCCAAATTCAACAGATGCTGTGCATTGTCCAGAACCCCTTCTTTTGCACACTGCCTAGCGATCCAATGTGGAAGAAACAGCCAGCCTTGGCTGAGAGCTTAGGCGATATTACAAGGCACATGCGGCAGGAAGAAGCACTGCCAAGATTTCATTTCTGTTTTTGCTGGTCTCTCCTGTGATTTCCAATAAAAAAGAACGGTTTGAAGAAGGTAAAGTTGCCAGGGCCACATGTGTCAATGGGCTACTTTTAGCTTTGAGGAGCACAGCTCTTTTTCTTTTTCTAGGGGTACAGTCCTCTGGAAGGTTGGAATTGGTTTCTGGCATAGTACTTCACTAGATTCGATTGTGCATGTTTAAAATTGTGCTTTTAATGTTATTTTAAGTACCTATTTTATAATTTCAATAAAACCACTCTCAAACATGATGTAATGCTGATTAATGACACTTCTCTGGTACATCAAGAGCTCTCAGTTCTGCCTAGTGCCTAGGCACTCACCTGAGGCATCCCATTAATCATTGTTATGCCTCAGTCTGTCCTATCACATTGCTTAATTACTATTTCTGTTATTCATTCATCTACTCTGTTAATCCCCACAGAACAAATTCATCAAACCCTGATGCCCTGAAGCAACAGTGTTCCTGGTCTTGCCAGAACCTAGCCCTAGAAGCAGCTTATCCATTAAAGATGGAATGATCCCAAGTCTCTTGATAATCAAGAAAAACTAACCCTAACATGCATTGCCTATACAAGGGAATCTTGTCTTCTTTTCTTCTTTGCAGACCCAAGCCGTACCCATCTTTCAAGACTCAGCTAAATATTTGCATCCTCCATGATTTCCTCCTAGCTCTTATTGCCAATCTCACAATCTATATCACTGAATTATTTCATTCTATTTTTTGCAGTTTTGTATATGAATATTAATTCAGCTATACTGTAAATTCTTTCAGATAGTCTTCATATTTAATTGTCTTTGGTAAAAATGAATTTAAAAATAATAATAATAATAATAGTAACAACAACAACATCTATTTTCTATTTATTATGCACCAGGTACTGGGCTCAGTGGTTCACATAGATTATCTTAATGAACTATATCAAACGTCTTTGATGGAAGTATGTTTGTTGTCATCTTCGCTTCACAGAGGTGCTATTGTCCATGTTCACACAGATGGTAAGTATTAAACTCAGGCAGTCTACAAACTCAGTCAGCCATAGTCCAAAACCCAAATGCTAGACCACTAAGCTGCACCGTCTCTTCCTGTAACCTTCACAGTACCTGACAGTATGCTAAGTATGTTATTAGCTAATTGTTTAGCTTGGATGAAAATCCCTATTGTGCATAATTTAAAGAAGGAAAACAAATGTGTGGGTCTAGATTAAAATAAGGGCAAGAGAAGGAAAAAAAATTCTAAACAAGAAAGACGAAAAAAATGAGTGGCATGGCTCTGGAGTGGGAGAAAAATATACAAAAGACCAGGTATACAGAATTCTACCTTCTACAGAAGATATTTCCATATAAAAATTTAAATAAAGTTTTGAAATTTAACAGGGATATGGTGAAGCCATAATGTAGTTCTTTGATAAACTTTTGTTCTAGGAGACATAACAGTGACTAGACCAACAGACTAGAACTGAGATGTTTCCAATCACTTCCTCATTGACTCATACCTAACATCTCCTAACTTTCCCTCATGCATTTGTTACCTCTTCAAGTATGGAGCTAAGGGCAAAAATGCAGGTGCTCTGTTCTCTCCCATCAAAAACTGTGCAGTAAGATTTTCCAAAACTGGCATGGACTGTCTAGTCAAAACTATTTATTTTCCAATATAAGAATCATCAGAAATAACCCTTTGCATTTCAGCATATTTAAAAGACAGATATATTATTAAGTCACAGAGGATAATTGGATGCAATGTATTTTAAGTTACTGAACCCTTGTGCAAATTGTCTCATGAGTAAGCAAAGCAAATTACACAGTTGTTGGGATAGACTACCTGCTAAAGGGCTTCAATTTCATCAGCAACACCTTATATTCCCACTTCTGTGTGTATATATGTGCACATATGTATGCATAAGGAAGAAATTTTAGCAAAGTATTTGTAGTCGTTATCTTTGGGAGATAGAATTAGGGATGTACTTATATATATTATTTGAAGTTTTATAGTGATCATGTCTATATTTTTGCAAAAATAGTACCTTTGGCTTAGGAGGTGGTTTAGACCAGTTAAAGTTGAAAACTTACTGGATATCAGAAACATTTGAGGCCAACATCAGTCACATAACCCTTATTGTGAAGGTTGAGAGAGTGGGTTTTATCAGGAATGATAGGAAAAGAACAAAAAGACCTTAGCTGCTGGGAGTGTGCTGAGGATGGGAATATCACCCAAAATGAGAAAGGACCTACCATGCTGAGTCCAGGAACAGCAACGATTCACTTTGCCTACTTCATATTATTACATAAACCTGGAAACTGACATTGTCGGGAAAAACGAAGTTAGCATATTCAAACTGATTCAGATTCCAATACTCATAAATCATAGAATTTTTAAAATTAGACACAGTGAGGCCAAAGAACATACTCTAAGTGACTACCAGATTATCTCCTTTCTTGATTCAACACATTTTTGCCCTTTTGGTGTATACGATGGTTGTTTGCACATGTTTACAGCAAAGGCATTAATTATTCACATAATCACTGTATTGTTTTTATTTTTTGAATTTTTGTTGTACATTTTTATGGGGTACAGTTTGTTGTTTCATTATGTGCATATATTGTATAATGATCCAATCAGAATAGTTAGCATATCTATCACCTGAACATTTATTATTTCTTGGTGGTTATAACATTCAAGATCCTCCTTTCTGGCCATCTTGAAATATACAATACATTGCTTTTATATTGCCTCCTCTGTGTATGATTTTTTTTTTCTTAGTTAAATATTGTCTTCCAAACTGAATGAGATCTCAGGGAAGAGCAGATTTGCCAAGGATTCCTCACTTTGGCTACAAGACTCAACATAAGAGGCACCGGGTAAATACCACTTTTCATTGACACCTTTCATTGACAACCTGTCCAGGCACAAGCATGAGAAAAAGAAAATCAACTGGGAAAATTCAATTCTACAAATAATTCCTGTAGCCCTAATAAGTGCACAGCATTGTGCTCTAGCACCATCCTATATAAGTACATATAAAGCTTTTCAGTCATTTTCTTATAGGTCTTCAGAACACCCTGGTGAGGTAAATAATTAGCAAATGCCATGAGGATCTGCAATAAGTAGCACAAGTCAATGGAGAAAAAATTTGTCCTGTATATTTGGGGACTCATGAAAAACTGAGGCCTTCTACCTCCCAGATTTACATTTCATCCACTTCAGAAAACCTCCAATTCCAATTTTTATCCTAAAATCTATCCCAAGAGTCATTTATTTCTAGTGACTTTCTGACACTGGCAGAATTAGAGAATCCCTGGACAATTTTCCAAACATCTGCCTCTTGTATATAAAGTCTCATTAACAAGACGGATTCCAAATGCAAGAAGGCTTTGCTGATAACATGTCTACATTGTTTAAATTATTATTCAGTGCTCCTGTTTTCCATAAACTTTTCTTTAACCTCTATAATTACTGTCACTAAAAACTGCCTTGGATTAGCTTAGCTGTGCCATCTAAAGGCTATAGTGAGAACCTCCTTGACAAAATGTCACTAAAAACTGCCTTGGATTAGCTTAGCTGTGCCATCTAAAGGCTATAGTGAGAACCTCTTTGACAAAAAATAAAAAAAATCATAAAAAATATTCACATCAGACTTTCTACAAAATGTACTCACAGAAGTGTTCTGTGTGGTGCTAAAATATAAAACAGATATTTATGGTTTGGGCAGATACTATTGATATTATTTTTATTAAAATAAAGAAGAAAATCAGGAAACTTCTGAGCTCTAGTCTTAGCTTTACTTCTGCCTAATTGTGGAACCTTAGGCAAGTTATTTTTAACCTCTCTGGACCTCATCTATAAAGGCTGAACATGATTTCAAAAGAAATTTGCTAATATATTTTTTTTAATTCTATGGAATGAAAAACTTAAATTTATAAATATTTACATGAAATTAAAGAAAATGGGTAAGTTTAAAAGGTTAGTGAATTAACAAAGAAGTAGAGTAAGCCAGAGGGTTTAACAGACCTTTCCTCCTTTTCAAATAAATATTGTAATTTAGAGGATTCCTCCTGTATATACCTATACAGACGGTCCCCGACTTATGATGGTTCAATTTAGGATTTTTCAACTTTAAGATGGGGCGAAAGCGATACACATTTCAACAGAAACCGTACTTCGAATTTTGAATTTTGATCTCTTCCCAGGCTAAGGATATGAGGTATAATAGTCTCTCTCGATGCTGGGCAGCTGCAGCAAGCCACAGCGGCCAGTCAGCACCCGATCGTGAGGGTAAACCACGAACACTCTACCGTGTTCTGTGTTGCCAGTGTTCTTTTATATATTGTGTTTTGTGTTTTCATATCCCATCATGTCCACAAAACGCCCATTATGACTTAATATTTTCAATTTGCAAAGGGTTTATCTAACCCCATCGTAAGTCTAAGAGCATCTTATCTGTATACATATACACACACACATATATCTACACACACACATATATAGGAGTGTGTGTGTATTGTATATAAAACACTTTACGTAAACTCTCTTTACTTGGGTCACCAAGAAAAGGTACTTGGACCTTCATTCAGTAAACCAGCCTAGGATTCCACCAAGACACGCTCTATTCTACCCCCAGCAGTGCATGTCCCCTGTCTCCAGCAAAACTCTTCATTTGGGACCTGAAGACCTTTCATGGAAACTCCCATGGAGGCTCCCAGCCTCCTCTGGCTTTTTCAGTACTATCACCCTCATTCGTACAATAGATTGGCACAATAATTGAGAGCACAGACTCTGAAGTAAGAGCGCCTGGGTGAAAATCTGCCTCTGAAATTTTCAGTCTTGCGAGTTTGGGAAAGTTTCCTAAGCTTGCCTCCTCTGTAAATAGGAGTACTAACAATACCCACTCCTCCAGTTATTGTGAGGATTCGCTGAGAAACTCCAGGTTTAGCACACTGCTTGGCACACACCAAGTTAACTCAATAAATTTTAGATATGATTTCTCTTCTTTAAGGATATAAGGTCTGAAGATGGCGGGCACCAGTGGAAATAACACCAGAGAGCAAGTCAGAATTCCTAGGTTATAGTTTTGGGTCTGTTGCTAAAATAGATATTTTAACATGAGCATGTCACTAAATGTCCCCAAGTCTCAATTTTTTCATCTTTTAAATAAGAGGGATGACCAGATGATTTGTACTTTTCCTTCCAGCTCTGTGATTCTATGTCTTATTCAGGTCGCTTTAATCTAATGCTCAATACTTTGTTCTGCCCATAAAGTACAGACAGACAATTCCATAACCTCCCTCTGACACATACTCCAATTATTTTAAGTCATGAGAATGTTCACTCCTGCCATCTTTGCCATACGGTAAAGTGTGTAACAGGAAAGGCAGGTGGAGCCAAACAAGACTCAGATGCCCTATCAAATGCCCTGAGGGCAGATGTTCTGGCCGAGAGGTGGGCACCATAGACACATCTGCAGAGAGCATCAGTAACTCACAGAAATTGCCACATTTATCTCCTGGTAAAGCACCTCAGTGATAAATAGCAAATTCTAAGCACAGAAGGCACTCAAGAAATATCTATTGCTTTGATTATGTAGAACACTCATTTTCTGATCCTAAAGGACTGAATTTGAAAAGACAAGGGGAAAATAAAAGTATGTTTCTTGCTTCAAGTAAGGGATTATATATTTTGTTTTCCTAGGGCAAGCACATAGTAGATTCTCTGTATATGTATGTTTGATGAATTAATCATTCTGAATCTTCTAGTTCTGTGTTCAGGAATTCAGGCTGCTGGAGTCTTATAAATTAATATTTATTTATTTTAACAAAGCTTGTAGTATATTATAATAATGTCCCCTAATGAATCGCTTCTCCCTGCACCCCTTTTGCAAGGTGATGTTGCTGCTTCTCCAATACGAAGATAAGGACTTTTTTCTTCACCCCTTTTAATCCAGGCTGGCCTTGTGACTTGCTTTGGCCTTTAGAATGTGACAGAGGTGACATTGTGAAAGTTACAGATGTTGGACCTCAAAACTCCTTGTAGCTTCTACCTTTGCTCTCTTAGGACCCAGCTAACATGAAAAAAACTTGGGCTTGAATACTGATGAACGGCCATGTGGAGAGGGAGGTTCCAGCTTTCCAACCATCCTGCCAAGTTCCCAAACATGAGGATGAGACCACGTTAGGCTCCCTACCTCCAGCAGATCCACCAGATGAATGCAGCTTCATGAGGGAGTTTGGGCAAGAACAGAAGATGAATGCCCAGCCATCTATGGAATCATGAGAATTAGTAAATTGGCATTGCTTTAAAACACTTAGTATTGGGGTAGTTTGTTATACAGTAATAGATAGTCAACATATAACTATTTCTGGACCAGAATCAAAACAGTCACACAATAAGGAGTTTCGTAAAAATAAGATTATATCAGCAGTACTGTAAGAGGGGAAAAGGGAAATAAGAGAGGGAAATTAAATATAGCATATGATAAATGATAAAATACCAGATTTAGTCAATATGGAAATTATGAGGGAAATGCAATGCAAATACCACATTAAATGTCTTCATTGGCTTTGGGGCCTTGCAGAAAAGTTTCCAGACTATAGATGCTTTTTTAAAATTAATAAATTATTCATTAGCTATTACTCAACGTATTCGTTATCTATTTCTGCATAGCAAATCACCTAAAAGCTTAGTGGTTAAAAGAACAGTAGTTAATTATTATTCTCACAGTTTCTGTGGATCATGTATGTATATGGGAGAGGTTTGGTTGGGTGGTTATGACTCAGGTCTCTCATGAAGTTGCAGTCAAGTGTAGGCTAGGGCTGCAGTCACCTGAAGGCTTGACTGGGACTGGAGGATACACTTCCAAGGTGTCTTGTTCACATGGCAGGCAAGTTGATTCCTCTCCACTTGGGCCTCTCCTTGTAGCTATTTGTGTGTGCTTACATTATGGCAGCTGTCTTCCCCCAGAATCAGAGATCCCAGAAACCAATGTAGAAACTGAAATGCCTCCTAAGACCTAGCCTCAGAAGTCCCACATCCTCACTTCTGCCCACATTCTACACGGGCATGCACAGCAGCTCTGACTTAATATAGGAGGAGACTACACAAGGGCAAGGATTCCTGTGGGTCCTCTTCCACATCTCCATTGCTAACAGAATTGAGAGCTTATACTAAAAATGCATATGCAACAGAATTATTACAAATAATGTTAGAAAGTAAAATCAGAAACCATAAAGAGGCAAGAAGGGAGCTAATGCTGTCTAATTGAGAGCTTATACTAAAAATGCATATGCAACAGAATTATTACAAATAATGTTAGAAAGTGAAATCAGAAACCATAAAGAGGCAAGAAGGGAGCTAATGCTGTCTGAGCCTTCGGTAAAATATTTACTACAAGTCCACAATTCCTTAACAGAAACCTTTGAGGTCAGATATATTTGAAAATTTAGAATTTGGGGGGTTTTTTAAAAGGTAAGGAGATACATTCACCAGATATTACACAATACCCTCCAGTTGGGCCAGGAACAACAACTGAAAGTCAACCACATTGTTATTTATGCATCAAAATGTATGAATTTTCAAGCTAAGTGGGATGAACACTTTAAATAGATTCACATTCATTGGGGTCAGATTTTGACAGCAAATTTTTTAAAAACTCTGGGTCTTTAGAGATTTTTAGATTTTTGAATTGTTTGTAAGGTATTGTGAGCCCATAAGAAGTTGTGAGCTCATAGGATCAGGACCTGTGGCTATAGATTGCCCTAGATTGCATGCATCTGTCCCTGTTTCCAGGCCTTGCCTCGCATCAGCTTCCTTCTACTGCTAATCAAGTTTTCCCTGCAAACTCAGATCCTCAGGGCTGACCCACTCATATTTGAGGTCTTCTGATAACCTATTTTTCTGCCAAGGATTTTGATTCAGGGGCTAAGTTTTCATGGTGCCTAGCTTATCCCCAGCCTTTGTCCTCAGGTTTGTAGCTATTATTTTAGCACTGACAGCTAATGGTAACTATTGCATAGCCTAAAAAGTAGGACAGTAACCACACTTGAACCATACAGCTTTAGCTGAGTTTCCTTACAATCAAGACAAAAAAACATAGAAGTTGTCTGAGAGAAACCAATGTTTTTCTTATGTCAAATTCTGACAGGAATTTATTTAAACGCACTATTAAAAAGGACATACTTCTAATTTGATAGTGGAGCCATCCAAAGCAAGACACGACACCCCCAGAAGTTCCAAAATAAAAGATTATTAGTTTCTCTAAAATAAAAGTATGAAATTTCTAAGTAAGATCAAAAGACAAGTGACACTGTAAGGAAATAATTTCTATGACTTCATTAGCATGTAATCTACACCCTTTGCTGCACATCTCTATCACAACTGTTCTTGCAAGGTACTGTAACCGACTGTTCATTTACCAAGCTATATCATTTCACACCAGAAGACTGAATCATATTTTTCATGGCATTTGGCACAGAACAAATATACAATGTATGAATAAATAAAAGCTAAATATACAGGGAAAAAAAGAGAGAAGTGACAAATTTTTGCAACATGTAAAACAGAGCAAGGATTAATGAGTGCTCATATAAATTAACAAGTAGAAAAAGGCAAATTAATAGGAAATTCATAGACAATACATTTAAATGCCTGCTTAATACATAAATGAAAATATTCCTGACATCACTAGGAATGAAGAAAATACAATTTTAAAAAGACACTATTTTTAATCCATTAAGAGAACAAAAATTCAAAAGTTTAATAATACCAAGTTTTTACAAGGGTGTAAGGAATAGCACTCTCATATGCTATTAGTGGAAGTATAAATGGTGCAAATTTTGCAAAGGGTAATTTGGCAACATCTGCCCAAGTTAAATGCGAATACCCTTTAAGCTTTGATTCCACTTCTAGGATTCTATTGGCACACATGAACAAAGACATAAATAATGGGATTTTCACTGAAGCATTGTTTGATATAGGGAAAAAATGCAAACAATCTAACTGTCCATTCAAAGGGGACTGGTTTTAAAAAAAAAACAAAACCTATAATGTAGCCCAGGAGTTTGCAATCTAATGGCCTACAATCTAATGGGCAACATGTGGCCTGCAGCCTGTTTTTGTACTGCTAAAAGCTAAGGATGGTTTTTAAAAAATTAATGAAGACAGGAAAAACAAATAGGAGACAGGAGAAGAAAAAGAAAAAAAGAGAAGAATATGTGACAGAGAACTTATGTGACCTAGAAAGCCTAAAATATTTACTATCTGGCTTTTTACAGGAAACCTTTGGTATAACCAAATTACAGAACACTAATCAGACCATGAAGATGAAGAGAAAATAAGAGTAGCAATGATTAGAGCCAAGGAGTGAAACTCACAAATTTGTCCTCATTCTATTATCCTTCAGGCTACTGTGCAAATATCCAATAGCACTTGGAAAATAAATCTCCCAAAGCCCCCTAGAGAGTCCATGAGGCATTTAAAACATGAGCTCAATTTAGAAACAAACAGAAACAACAACAAAAAACACTAATTCAAAGTGGCTGTCTACAGTGATCACTATCACTGGTGAGTGGTTATCTATGTCTTTCAGTTGACCGAAGTTGAAATCACAAAATCATATGTTGGGAAAATGTCAGGGCCCCTCAGATTTTCGGAATCTTGCCGAGCACTTGCTGTAAATATCCTCAGGTGTTCCTTGTTACTACTTCATATAAATTGTGTATGGGCACCCAGGTGTCCAGGGTTGTGGACTTAAGTATAAAAGACTAACAGCTCTGATCCACAGTGCTTCTCAGAACTCTCAGAGAGGCCAAAAGGACAGTTGCTCCTAAATCTGAATAAAACCCATTCATTTTTCTATACCCACGGCTCCCAGAACATTTTTTTTCCTATTACCTAGCTCACAGACCTGCGTGTGGAGGGTTTGTAACCCAATCTGTGCAACAGACTTGAGGGGTCTTTAAGCCCTAGCTTTACAACTGGTATAGTCAGCAGGATATTTGAGCAGGTACAGGATCCAAAAGCCCCTTGGGAGGGGAAGGAAATGTGGCTCTCCTTGAGTATATGGTGTCTGGTGACCACTTCTCTGCTGACCAGAGCTTGGCTACTGCTCACTATGCTACAAACTGATCAAGATTTAAAGAAGAAAGCAGAGCTGTTGGAAGCATGGATAATCTGTCTGGAGGATGACATGCTGCGAGTGGGCACCCCTGCCTCTCACACCTGGAAGAATGACAAACCCAGTGGTGAGTTGGAGGAGACTTTGCGTCTCCAGGCATGACCTGTTGTGCACCAGAAACTGAAACACAAGCAGCTTATAGGACCAGGTGGACAACTGGAGGGTGATCCACAGGTGACTGAATTCACTACCTATGTCCCATATACCCAGGTTGAATTAGTTGGTTTAAGGAGACAGTTCCGGCAGAAACAGGGGAGCCCCTAGCTGCTTGGCTGCTGCAGTTATAGTTATAGGGGTGGATAGTGTGATATGCTCTGATGAGGAGATGGAAAAATTGGCCTCTATTACCAGGCACCCATCCCTGAGGCAGTGGCTGCAGAATAGCTGCAGATATGCACAAGGGCCAGATAATCACTCCTTAATGGAATGGGTGAGTACAGCTGCCTGAACTGTGTGGGCAAATGCTGGAGAACTGCCCAGGACTGTGAGTAAATGGCAAACATATACTGACTTAGTTCAAATAATTCAGGAACTGGGGATGCGGCAGCCATGTTTAATGTGAACACCCGTGGCCTGGATGATGAAAATTTTACAGGCAGCATGAGAGACATAGTGCTGCAAAATGCCCCATCAACATCCTTTGGGTCACTGATGGCCATACTGGCCCCATACACTGGTCATCCTATACATGAAGTAACAACCATGATAGCGAGCCTGGGTGAAGTAGAGGATAAAAGACAAGCAAAAGAGGTCCAGAAGGTGGCTAACACCCAACCCCTAAGAAATGATCAGGATCTTATCCTGAGGGGACCAAGCAAGACTAGCCATAAGCAGATGTGGCTTGACTTGCTTGCAGCAGGGGTTGATAGCAAGAAAATTGACTGGCAGCCAAATGTGGTCCTTTTGCCTTGTGGCAGCAATTATGCCCTAAACAGCGTTTCACTAAATGTCCAGAAACAGGTAGCAAAGTGCGCTCGGTGGACTTAAAGGATTTTTTGATTGCTTCTGAGGAGGCAGATGAAATGTTCCAGTTTGATTAGGCAGCAGGCCAAGGTAGTCTTTTGGGGGCAGGCGAGGACCGGAGGCTTCATGTTGAATTGACAATATATTGGTCAAGGACAAATGTGCAGCATGTTTTGTCATTGGTGGATACAGGTGCAGATTATAGCCTGATATATGGCAATCCAGATAAGTTTCCAGGGGCCATAGTTCATATAGATGGCTATGGAGGACATACTACTGAGGCCAAAGCTGTGTAATTGCCATTGGGCATAGGAAGATTACCTCGTCATGTATATACTGTATATATATCTCCTGTAGCTGAATACATCTTGGGTGTGGATGTACTTTATGGTTTGCACCTGCAAACAATAGTTGGAGAGTTTCAGCTACGAATACAGACAATAATGTGGGATGTACTAAAAAGCATATGTACCTCACAGGGCCTGGTTTTCCAAAGCCTTGCAGTTTCAAATATTGCCCTTGTGGAGGACTGGAAATTTTCCTCAGGCTATAAGTCTCTAGTGCAAGATAAGACTTGTGGCACAGCAAGGTTGCTGGCTCAAAGACAGATTAGTTACTGATGGATATCTAAGTTGCTGGAAAACTGTCAGAGGGAGAAGGAATGTTTGCTAAGATCAAGCTTTTGTTAATTGCCTTACTGGAGTGTCATCTGGCTTGTTTCACTGAAAGTTACCAGCCTATATTCTTAAACTATAACACCACCTATGTCTCTTCCTGTAACTTCCTGGTCTGGAAAATAAATGCAGGAAAAGAACCCCAATTTGGCTGATGGGGTTTGGATATGTTGTCCCCTCCAAAACTCATGTGGAAATTTGATCCCCAGTGTGGCAGTGTTGGAAACTG
>NW_007726776.1:169716-182751 GCF_000696425.1 Galeopterus variegatus
TATGTCTCTTCCTGTAACTTCCTGGTCTGGAAAATAAATGCAGGAAAAGAACCCCAATTTGGCTGATGGGGTTTGGATATGTTGTCCCCTCCAAAACTCATGTGGAAATTTGATCCCCAGTGTGGCAGTGTTGGAAACTGATTGAGTCATAGGGGCGGATCCCTCATGAATGGATTAATGCTCTCCCTGGGGGAGGGGGTATTAATGAGTGAGTTCTTGCTCTATCAGTTCCTATGAGAGCTTGTTGCTTAAAAACACCCTGGCACCTTCTCTCTCTCTCTCTTACTTCCTCTCTTGCCATGTGATCTGCTTGTACCCGCTGGCAGCCTGCTGCCTTTCCTCCATGAATAGAAGCAGTCTGAGGCCCATGCCAGATGCAGCTGTCCCAGAATTGTAAGCCAAATAAACCTTTCCTTTATAAATTACCCAGTCTTAGGTAATTCTGTTATAGCAATACAAAATGTACTAAAACATTGGCATTATTCATCTAGTTCATAGCTCATTTAATGCTCCAGTATGGCCAGTGAAAAAAACCTGATGGTACCTGGAGAATGACTGTAGACTATTGAGAACTAAACAAAGTAGTGCCTCCTTTGCATGCAGCCATGCATTCAGTTCATGACTTGATGGATCAGCTAACGATTCAGCTGGAAACTTATCATTATGTATTGGACCTTGCAAATGCTTTCTTCTCTATTCCATTCTTGGCTGATAGCCAAGATCAGTTTTCCTTCACCTGGGAAGGGAGGCAGTGGACCTTTCAAGTATTGTCCCAAGGTTATCTGTATAGCCCAACCATCTGTCATGGTTTAGTGGCTGGGGACCTAGCCACATGGACAAAGCCCAGCACGGTTACAATGTTTCACTATATTGATGATGTGTTAACCTCTGATTCTCTTACAGATATAACCCAGGCAGCATCAACGCTGCTAACCCAATGTGGTTGGGCTGTGAATACAGCCAAAGTACAAGGACCTGGGCTGTCAGTCAAATTCTTAGGAGTGGTCTGGTCAGGTAAGATGAGGGTCATCCCAGAAGCTATTGTAGACAAGATACAGGCATACTCTCAACCCACAACTGTAGCTCAGCTACAGACATATTTGGGACTTCTGAGGTACTGGAGAGCTTTTGTACCTCATATGGCTCAAATGGCATGCCCACTGTATGCATTAACAAAAAGGAGCCCCCTGGGATTGGACTGAGGAAGTAGAACAGGCTTACCAGGCTACAAAAAGGGCAATACAGCAAGTACAGGCTTAACAAGTGGCTGATCCCACTAAACCCTTTGAATTAGATGTAAATATCACCCAAGAGGGGTTAGGATGGGGTTTGTGGCAGAGACGACCAATTCTGAACACCTGTAGGATTCTGGTCTCAGCTCTGGAAGGGTGCTGAAGTACACTATTCTCTAATAGAAAAACAGCTAGCAGCTATATATTCTGCCTTGATGGCCACTGAAGCTATCACAGGAACTGCCGAAGTTCTAGTAAGGATGACATATCCCATACTAGGTTGGCTGCACACGTGGGCAACCAACCCTAAAACAAGTGTAGCTCAGACTCTCACTCTGTCTAAATGGGGAGCATATACAGAACAAAGAAGCACTGTGTCAATGAGTCCTCTGTCCAAAGAATTGCAAGCTGTGCTAGGCCCAGTAGAGGTTGTGGAGGAAACTTTGACACAACCCTTACCAATGGAGGCAGAGGCTACACCTTTCCATGAGGGACAGGTACCTATCACAGAACAAGTTTGGTATACAGATGGCTCTCAGCATCATGGACAGCTGTTGCTGTCCAGCCCTTAACAGATACTATGTGGTATGAAAATGGCACAGGGCAAAGCAGTCAATGGGCAGAATTGAGAGCTGTTTGGATGGTAATAAAAAATGAGCCTGGGCCATTAACCATTTGTACTGACAGCTTGGCTGTGTACAAAGGTTTAACCCTTTGGATTTCTACTTAGAAACATCAACAGTGGATGGTAGGCCACCATCCCCTGTGGGGACAAGCCATGTGGCAAGAGTTATGAGAACTGGGGCATGAGAAAGAAATAACCCTTTTTCATGTCACAGGACATTTCCCCCTAACCAGTCCAGGAAATGATGAAGCTGATGGCTTGGCTAAGGTAAGATGGCTGGAGAGAGCCCCAGCTACTGATGTAGCCCAATGGCTCAACGAATGCAGCATGCTGGCAGCAAAGCCATGTGGATGGCAGCTCAAAGATGGGCCTTGCCTATAAAATGGGAAGATGTAGTAAATGCCTGTCATGCTTGTCCAGTATGTGCTCAAGAGAGTCCACACCCCAGCAGGTACCCCATATAGATGGGCAAATAACTTGAAGCGTGCCCCTGACTCGATGGCAAGTGGACTTTGTTGGACCACTGCCAAGGTCAGAGAATTTCATATACATCTTCACTGCTGTTGATACAGCTGCTGGTCTTCTGTTTGTATGGTCTTATAAGGCCCCAGACTAGGTAAACACTGTGAAGGCATTGAATAGCCATGTATGGCCAGCCTATAGAGAGTGACAATGGAACCCACTTTACTGGACATGAGGTTCAGAAGTGGGCTTCCCAGCTATCTATTCAGTGGAAGTTACATATGCCATATTATCCCCAGGCAGCAGGGATGATTGAGCGATACAATGGTCTTTTCAAAAAGGGGTGCCCAGGGCCGGCCCGGTGGCGCACACCCCCATCCCTGAAGGGGTGGACCTGGTGGTTATGGCCAACAGTCAGAATTCTAAATGAGAGACCCTGCAAGAGCAGACCCTCTCCAGTGGAAGGTGTGTTGCATAGGGCTGCAACACCTATACAACTGCAAGTCACTACTAGAGATGAGCTTTTGAAGCCAGGATATGGCAAGAATGGAAATATTCTCTTACAGCCCCAACCTGTTTACAACAGGGACAGACTACAATGGGAATGGCCTTGGAAAATAGAAGCCCCCTATATACACTGGGTAGGCCTAATAGGGCCTTGGGGGAAAGGATTAGAAGAAGACTTGCATATTTCACCTTGGGTGACAAGTACTTGGCCTCCTCAATAAAGGTAACATGGCCTGGAACAGATAAGCGCTCTATTCCAAAGGGCACATTTGTATTATCATTATGGCCAATTATGAGTTCCCCTATACTGTTACATACAGAACCTACAGATCCAACAGTACTAGCAGATAATGTATGGTATCATAAACCAGGTAAGATACCGATTCCTGCAACCATCCTTTTCCAGGATGGCAAACTAGCATGTGTCTTACCAGAGGGGTGAGAACTCCCCCTATTGGTACCAATAACCCTTCTGTCTTTTTACCCATATAGTGTTCTGGCTGTGGGCACCAGAGTCAACTGGATACAGACATATATGTTCGTATGACCAATGTGTTGGCTTATTGAATATACACTGAACTTCATACCAATGATGACTAGTAACCAGACATGTGCGGCTAATAATTGAAAGAACAAAACTACAAGACAAGCCTTAAGGTATATTGGATAGACGATAGGTCGTATGAATGTAAGGGTCACTTACCCTTGCTAAGGGAACATCGCAGAAGATTCTGAATGCGTAGATTGTACAGGAGGGACCCTGAAGGGGTGGATTGTTGGGGAAAAATAGGAAAATGGCAGGGCCCCTCAGATGTTTGGAATCTTGCTGAGCATTTGCTGTAAATATCCTCAGGTGTTCCTTGTTACTACTTAATGCAAATTGTGTATGGGCACCCTGGTATCCAGGGTTGTGGACTTAAGTATAAAAGACTAACAGCTCTGATCCACAGTGCTTCTCAGAACTCTCAGAAGCCATTAGGACAGCTGCTCCTAGATCTGAATAAAACCCATTCATTTTTCTACACCCACGGCTCCCAGAACCTTTTTTTCCTATTACCTAGCTCACAAACCTGCGTGTGGAGGGTTTGTAACCCAATCTGTGCAACAGACCGGAGGGGTCTGTAAGCCCTAGCTTTACATCGCAGCTCCACAGGATTGAGAAAGCCTAGATGTTTACCTAGACTAAGTCTTAATCTGATGCGTGGATCCTCCCTAACAAGTTGCTGTCAAGGACTTGCAGTGATGAGGACCACACCAGTATGGAACAACACTGAGTGTCAGAATAGTGCCTAGATATACATATACTATGTATAATCAGAGACTAGCAAAATCATTTTACATTTTAGTTTATTGAATGATAAATAAGATAGCAGATTCTAAACATCTGAAGTGAAAACAGAGGCTGCTGAAGGAAATTTTGTTCGAAATATCTGCTATACCATTACTGCTTAATTCAGAGAAAAGCAGTGAATGATCTGGTTCTAACACAGAGGAATTACCCAGGTGTTCTGGATGTAGTGATCTAGGGCCAGCAGATGCAATGCAGGTGTGTTAGGGTCTGTTAGCGGGAACTATTATGTAAACTCCTACTTCAGAGAGTTTTAGTTATCATTTGTGGATTAAATACAATCGTTGGCTTAGGAAATGAGGGAAGAGATCATTCCAAGGTTGGGGGGTGCAAAATTAAATGATCCCATAGAAAAGAGACATCTCCAAATGCCAGGACTTGCTTTGGTGTTGTGTTAGGAAGAACATTGTACTTGGAGGTGATTCTACTCTCTGCTCCCTCTCTGCAGGACCCCTCTGTGACTTGGGCAAATCCTATAACCTCTCAGCCTCTGTTTTACCCATAAAGTGTAATTTATACTTTGCCCAAAAGTGGGATTGAGGTAGATAATTTCATGAGGACCTGCCTAACAAGAGGACCTAATTCTGGGTTGAATCCAAAAGATATGGCTTTTTTTTTTTTTTTTTTTTTTTTTGGCTGTTTGCCACAAAACAGGAGCCGTTTATATTCTTTCCTTGTTCTTATATTTCAGTGACACCCTAAGCAAGGCAGCAGATATGAGTTTTACTGACTATCCATGTCTTCCTGATTCATAAATTTGTGAAATAAGTAACCACCCCTTCACCAGGGGTAGGGGATCTAGTAAAGTGAGTAGTAGTGGGAAAACCCAAGGTTGCATTCTGTTTACCCCACAAGAAAACCAGGGCTGACATTTTCTTATTCAATAATATCTTGCCTGTAAATATCGGTTTATAACTGACAAGTTCTAGGCAAAGTAAACAGCTGTATCTCTACTTCCACGAGTAGAAACTAGGTCCAGCTCTAGAACCCAGATCTGCTGGCACCTAGGAGAGTTCTCTTTCATTATCTTCACCTCCAGACTTCAATCAAATGATCCTGGACTAGGGTGAATAAGAATTTTTAGAAAAAAAATCTTAAAAACCACTTTAGCCATTGTGCTAAAAAGAGCATAAGCCTTGGAGAAAGACAGACCTGGTGTTCAATCCTGGCTTCCTCATTCTCAGTTACCTTAAATACTTCTAATTCTCTGAGTCCCCATTTTATCTATAAAATGAGGAGTATAATACCTCCCTCGTGTGGTAGTTAGCAGAATTAAATAAGGTGATATATATAAAGTATAAGTACATAGTGAACTTTCAGTCAGTGCTAAATCCCTTAATCTCCGCATTCAAGAAGTTTTACCTTATTTTGAGCTTAAATCTTTCCTGTTACATTTTATCTTTTATTTCTTTTCAACCAGCCAGCTGCCAAAAATTAAAAAATATATAAAATAAATGTATATATATATATTTCTTTTCACACTGTGGTAGATATAGATATATGCGTGTGTATGATAAATCTAACTTATGTGTATAGATTCTTCACTGCCTCGATGTACTGTATTTTTTAGAGTATGAAAGGGGAAAATCTGAATATGAATCCTGCATCAAGTTAGTGGTTCTGATCTTTAGTCTAACATAGAGAGTATAGTACTGTATAATTCTTACAGAAAAATCTCTTTCAAACATCAGTTATGGGAACCTCCTTGTATCACATCAGCTACCCACCTGATTATCATACATACAAAGGAAAGAAGCCCATTTCTGCAGCTGAGGAAAGAGATTACACTCTGAAGAGCCAAGAGACAAAGAGAGCTGACCTGAATCATTTGATTAAATAGGGAAATAGTTCTCATTGTTGGGTTTTTTTTTTTTTTTCTCTCCTAAGATTTGTAGTTGAAGAAAAAATAGCGGAAGGTTCCTAACAGGCAAAATGCTACCCATTTGCATCATGTATGGCATTGCTTAAACTCTGAAAACAGGGGAATTGATTCATCTTCCCAGATTTCCCATAATAGTAGCAATTTAAAAACAAAACAAAACTGGACTTGACTCCCACAAAATATTTTCCTTAAAAGCCTTGCAAAAGATCATAATGGTTTTCAAAGGCCAGGCTTAACTTCTTAAAAGCAAAATAATTTTGCAAAAGCCAAGTCTGATTTTGTTGAAACTACCACAGCCAAAGGAAAACTCCACCAGTCTTTCATGAGCTAAAGCAAAAGCAGAGGAGCATACCAAGTAAGTGGCAAGGCCATGGTAAATCTAACTACCTTACACTGGGAAAGTGACAGTTCAGATTTGAAGGAGCTCAGAGTCAAGCTTTATCCCCAAACAGAAACTCATTAAGCACATAGTGTACTAACCACAGTGTACCCTACAGGGATAAATTCAGAACTCTTGGCATACGAGATGTTAGGGCTAGAGCAACTCCGAACTTCTTTTAAAAAGGCATGAAAAACATGAGAAGTATGCCTCTGAACCTGAGCCAACTCATAAGGCTGCCATGCTCTCCTGTTTTGGCAAGAAATTGAAAAAACATTTAACCTTCAGGTGGTTATCTGTCCTCATCATGTTATCCTAATCTGCAATATCTGTTAGAAAATTAAAGATAATACTTGAGTGAATGAGATTAGGTAATTATACCTAAGTCCAAGTTCACATTTCCAATTATTATGAATATCACTTCTCTTACCTCATCTAGAAATAGACTTCAACAGGTATTATAGACTTATTTGCCAAAAATTGTTTGCATAGGTCTGCTTTGGAGGAAAATTATGTATTTGAGAAATAAATGATAAAAGGCAACAATGCTTGTTGGAAAAACACAATGAAAAGAAAAGGTAAGAGGGCAATTCAAGGAAATTGAAAAACTAGGGAACTGAGTGACAACTGAGCCCCATTTGCTCTTGATCCTGAATTGCAGCCATACTCTTCTCCCTGGGCCTAAACCTCCAGACAACCCTTTCTTCCCCAGAGTTGGGCCAGTGCTGGGCTCAGGCCCACAGGATCAGAGTTACAGCTATAACCTGGCCCAAAGAACCAGTGATAACAGAGAGGTCTCAGAGCCACAGATCCTCATGCTGTGGGCAATCAACATCCACCCCTGCCACAGAGAGTGAATCTGTACTCCAAGATCTAGGTGCCACACCAGGTTTGTGAGACACTGAGCTCAGGATTCTACCTCCACAGCTACTCCAAGCACCTGCACCTGGATCCCAGCACCACTGCAGCTTCTTATAGGTCAGATCAGACCCAACACCAAAAGTAATCCCCTTGACAAAGTTGCCCCACTGTGAGAAAAAAAGCCTAGGAGGACCCAAAAAGCCCTCAGCACTGAAGACTTTAACAACCTATACTACCACTGCTGCCACAAACTTCTCAGCCTAGGGCACTGAGACACCCACAATTAGTGATGACATCAATCACAGCTAAAGAACCTGACCAGAGACAAAAACCACTGCATCTGCATGGAAACAGAATCACACACCCTTTTCAATCAGCCACTAAGACCCAATTGTAGGTGAAAGGCCCTGTCTGTGAAAGCCACTCTGTAAAGTTTGGAAGAGGCAATTGTTTCACCAGATGCACACACGTCAATGCAGGGACACAAGAAACATGAAAAAGCAAGGAAATAGGACAGCACCAAAGGGGGGGGGGAACATACCAGGAACAAACCCCAAAGAAAAGGAAATAAATGAACTTTCAGAAAAGTAATTCGAAAAATTGACCTTAAGAAAACTCAATGAGATACAAGAGAATATAGATAGACAATTCCACAAGATAAGGAAAATAATTCATGATATGATTGAGAAACTGAACAGACTTTCAGAAAAGTAATTCGAAAAATTGACCTTAAGAAAACTCAATGAGATACAAGAGAATACAGATAAACAATTCCACAAGATAAGGAAAATAATTCATGATATGATTGAGAAACTGAACAGAGAGATATCATAAAAAAAGATACCATGTACCTGAAGAATTCAATGAATGAAATAAAAAATACAATAGAGAGCTTCAACCGAAGACTGGAGCAAGCAGAAGAAAGAATCTCTGCATTTGAAGACAGGTCATTTGAAATTACTCAATCAGAGAAAAAAAGAATTTGAAAAGTTTAAAAAGCCTACAGGAACAATGGGATACTACTGTTAAGCAAACAAATAGTCAAATTATGGGCATTTCTAAAAAAGAAAAAAGATGCTGAAAACCTTTTTAATGAAACAATAGCTGAAAAGTTTCCAACTCTTGGGAGAGATATGAACATACAGACCCAGGAAGCTCAAAGGTCCCCAAGTAGATACAACCCAAAAAGGGCCTCTTCAAGGCACAATATAGCCAAACTACCAGAAGTCAAAGACAAAGAGAGAATTCTAAAAACAGCAAAAGAAAAGCTTCAGGTCACATATAAGGGAATCCCCATTAAACTAACAGCCAGTTTCTCAGCAGAAACCTTACAAGCCAGGAGACAATGGAATGATATGTTCAAGAAAATATTGCTAGCCAAGAAAACTATACCCAGCAAAGCTATCCTTCAGGAATGAAGGAGAAACAGAGTCTTTCAAAGATAAACAAACACTGAGGGAATTCACCAACACTAGACTGGCCTTATAAGAAATTCTCAAGAGAGTCCTATATTGGGAAACAAAAGAAAGACAGCCACCATCAAGAAAACACACAAAAGAATAAAATTCACTGGTAAAGCACATACACAAATGGGAAAGAAAAAAGTATCAAACCTTATCCCTACAAAAAACGACCAAACAGCAATGATAAACAATGAGAGAGGACAAAGGAAAAAAAGATACACAAAACAACCAGAAAACTATCAACAAAATATCAGGAATAAGTTCTCACCTATCAATAATAACCTTGAAGGTAAATGGACTAAATTCCCTAATTACATGATATACACTAGCTGAATGGATTAAAAAACAAGATCCAACTATATGCTGCCTTCAAGAAACTCACTTCATCTGTAAAGATGCACATAGACCGAAAGTGAAAGGGATGGAAAAACATTCCATGCAAACAGAAACCAAAAGCAAGCAGGAATATATCAGATAAAGTAGACAGACTTTAAGGCAAAAACTGTAAAAAGAGACAAAGAACAGCATTATATAATGTTAATGAGATCAATTCATCAAGAGGATATAACAATTTAAATATATATCCACCCAACATTGGAACACCCAGATATATAAAGCCAATATTATTAGATGTAAAGGGAGAGATCCACCCCAATATAATAACAGTTGGTAACTTCAACACTCCACTCTCAGCATCAGACAGATCATCTAGACAGGAAAATAAAAAAAGAATCATTATATTTTAAACTGCACTATAGACCAAATGGACCTTACAGACACCTACAGAACATTTCATCAAACAGCTACAGAATACACATTCTTCTCATCAGCACATGGAACATTCTCCTGGATCAACTATATGTTATGCCACAAAACAAGACTAAGCAAATTTTAAAAACTGAAATCATATCAAGTATGTTCTCTGACCACAATAGAATAAAACTAGAAATCAACAGCAAGAGAAACTCTATACAAATACAAGGAGACTAAACAACATGCTCCTGAATGACCAATGAGTCAAGAAGGAATTAAGAAGAAAATTTAAAATTTTCTTGAAGCAAATGAAAACAGAAAGACAACATACCAAAATCTATGGAATATAGTCAAAGCAGTACTAAGAGGGAAGTTTATAGCAGCAAATGTTAAATATAAAGGGGACAAAGGTATCAAATAAACAACCTAAGTGGTTGTCCACCCAGAAGCAAGCAAAGATAGCACACCCAGGTTCCTAGGCAAAGAACACAGGGCAGTAGCCCCCACCCAAAAGCAGGCAAGAGGGCATGCCAAGAACACCAATTCTGTGCAGGTGACCCACCACAGCCACCACCACAGGCACAGCTACCACAAAAGTGGTTTGAGACAACAGCAGTAGCCAGAGCCAGCATGTAGGTGGTCCACTGGATACTTGACTGCATTGATACAAGGAGAGTCACCTGTGGAGATCAGAAAAAGAAGAGGACATCTCTCTCTCTCAAAGCCCACTACAGAGTAATAGAAGAAGCAACTGCTCTACCAAATGACCAAACATCAACATAGAGATACCAGAAATACAAAAACCTGAGAAAATATGATGCCACCAAAAGAATACAGTAATTCTCAAACACCAGACCCTACAGAGCAGGAAACTCTTGAAGTGACTGAAAAGGAATTCCAAGCAACAATCTTAAGGAAGCTCACTGAGATAAGAGAAGATTCAGTTAGACAACATAATGAAACAAGAAAAAAAAATCCTGGATATGAAGGAGAAAATTCACAAAGAGATTAACACTTTAAAAAAGAATGTAGTGGAACTCATGGAACTGAAAGATTCACTCAATAAAATAAAATAAAATAAACACAACTGATAGCTTAAGCAGCAGGCTAGAATAAGCAGAAGAAAGAATTTCTGATCTTGAAGATAGTCTTTTCAAAATAATCCAAGCAGACAAAAAAAGAAAAAAGAGTTTTAAAAAATGAAGAAAATCTAAGAGAGCTAGCAGACAACCTTAAGTGCACAAATATTCAAATCATGGGTGTTCCAGAAAGGGAGGAAAAAGTGAAAGGCTGAGAAAACCTATTCAATGAAATAATAACCAAAAACTTCCCAGGTTTAAAGAGAGACACAGACCTTCAGATCCAGGAGGCTCAAAGATCCCCAAACAGATTCAACCCAAAAAGATCCTCTCCAAGACACACTATAGTCAAACTGGCAAAGCTCAAAGACAAAGAGAGAATCTTAAAAGCAGCAGGAGAAAAACATCAAGTCATCTGTGAGAGCCCCTATCAGACTAACAGCAGACTTCTCAACAGAAACTCTACAAGCCAGAAGAACATGGGATGATATATTCAAAATACTAAAAGAAAAAAAATGCCATCCAAGAATACTATATTGAGCAAGGCATAAATATATGTGTTCATATGAACACATTCATAAATGAGGGGAAAGTAGTGTATTTTCCAAAAAAACAAAATCTACAGGAGTTCACCACCACACAACCAGCCTACAAGAAATCCTCAAGGGAGTCTTGCATCTGGAATCTGAAAAACTTATTCACTACAAATACACAAGAAAGAACAAAACCCACTGGTAGAACAAAAATACAAACAAGAAAGAGAAAGAAACCAAATCTTACCACCACAAAATGCCATAGTGAGAATGTAATAATGCCCCTACTGTATTTCTGATTTTAGTAATTTCTGTCTTCTCTCTTTTTTCTTGGTCAGTCTACATAAAGGTTTGCAAATTTTGTTAATGTTTTTAAAGAATCAACTTTTGGTTTTGTTGATTTTTTTCTATTTTTTTTAAATTCCCTATTTCATGTATTTCTGTTGTAACCTTTGTTATTTCCTACTTATATTTGCATTTGGTTTAGTTTGCTCTACTTTTTCTATTTTCTTAAGGTGGAAGTTTACATTACTGATTTGAGATTTTTCTTATTTTTAATATAGGTGTCTACAAGTATAAATTTTCCTCTAAGCACTGCATGAACTCTGTATCTTATAAATTTTGATATGTTGTCCTTTGACCTTTATTGCAAAGTACTCTCTAATTTCCCTGTGATTTTTCTTTTTACCCATTGTTTATTTAAGAGAGTGTTGTTTAATTTTCACACATTTGTGAATTTTCTAAATTTCCTTCTGTTATTGTGGTCAGATAACACATTTTACAATTTTAGTCTTTTTATTTTAAAAAAAGGAAAAATTTAAACAAACAAAAGAGTTCATGGAAAGATTTCCATTATCTTTCAATTCTATTTTTCCATGAAAATTTTTAACTTCCCTTGTGTTTGTATTCTGTTTTATTGATTTTTTTATGCAATTTATGTTGCTAAACTTAAGATATCTAATTTCTGTTCTTGAGAGAGAATCAAGATGGCACAATAGATGGTCCCCAGTGTCACTCTCTCCCACAATCAGTCTATTTACAACTATTAAAAAGCAAAGACTGCCAAGCTGGAGTTGCTAGAGCTCAGGGGAAGAGGAGGGGATACCTATGGAGTTCATGAAGGTGGAGGAAGACACGATGAGAGAAAGGAAGGATTGCTCTGACTATTTCAAGCCCCAGCCATTTCAAGCCTGGCCCTGGTGAGCACAAGGAGCAAGAGCTGGCAAAACCCGCAGCTGTGCCCTTTGTGTGAAGTTGCTTAGAAACTGCAGGGGAGAGGATGGCCTTGGTGGCCCCCAGACCAGTCCCACCCCTCCATCTCCATGTTTGTCTAGCTCCCTCACCCCTTACCCCTCCCACTGTTCCACAACAACATCTTAGAATGTAAAATAATAATAATTAACTAATTAATTTTTTAAAATCTCTGTTCTTGATTTTTTTTATTAAGTGGACTTGTTGATTTGCTTAGAAATTAATTTGCTTTTGAAAAGTTTATTCATCTTCCTCTGTTGAAATTAATTTAATATTTGCAATGTTTTTGAAGACTTTAGAGAGCTATTTCAAATAATTGTAAAGATTATAAAATAAAATATGTAAATTTTAATAAGTTTTACATTTCCAGTTTTTGTGAAAATTTGAAGTCCTACTTTCTACACAGTATTTTGTTATTCGTTTGCTATTCAGTTTATGTATTTGTTATTTGTACAAATAAATGTGCATATCCTTGCTATATTAAAAATAAATAAATGGGCTGGCCTGGTGGCGCACTGGAGAGTGTGCCGCTTGGGAGCGTGGCAGCGCTCCCACCGAGGGTTCGGATCCCATGTGGAGACCAGTTCCTGCTCACTGGCTGAGCGCGGTGCAGGCACGACACCAAGGGTTGCGATCCCGTTGCCGGTCCCCGGTACGGGC